>NC_133666.1:506945291-507245291 GCF_037893015.1 Macrotis lagotis
ATTAACAAATAAATGAAAATATATTTAAAAGTATATATATATATATATATATATAAATATAAAATACTACATTAAAAACCAAGTCAATATTCTTCAGGGATATTTAAAGATCAGTAGAGTCCCCATTTGTATTTAACTTTGACTACAATGATTGAGATTTAAGAAAGTGCTAATAATTCAGATTAAACTAAAAAATATACAGGCATACTTCCTCCAGACACAACAAGGTTGTTAAACATTTAGCAGCACACCCCCTGAATTCCCCTTTTAACACTTCTTGAACTTAGAAGGAGCCAAGTAGAAGACTCAGGGAATGATGTCATCATCAGACTGGAAGCTATCATCCTTATTATCATTGTTATCATCACTATTATGGATTAATAATGATAATGACTATGTAAAGCATTTCAATAGTACTTCATGTTTTATGAAGGATTTTACATTCATTATTTCATTTGAGTCTCATAACACCCCTGCTTCTAAATTAAATAATTTAATATACTGACCAATGGAAGATAACAGACTAAAGCAGAGTCATTCCTAAGATAGTGAAAAGCATGACCCAGCCTTTGAAGTACCCCTCAGTGGTTTTAGTTGTTGTCCTTTGTTATCTAAGAAGACAATGACATCAGGAAAGTAATATCATCACTTGCATATAAGATTGATTACAGTGAGGGGGCATTGTACAAAGATGCCATTCACATGCCATGTGGGTCTATGACCTGATAGGAAGATCAGGACAATTGGGAATTAATGGGAAACCTTGACCCTTTAGAGCCAACTCTGCAGCAATATAGTCTTGTCAGGTGAACAAACTTACAATAACAAGGTAAAAACTAATCCATCTCTCAATGGTCATATGATCAATAGAATAGAATGCCAATACTGAAGTCAGAAAGACACATTGTAGTGAGTTCAAATCTGGCCTCAGACACTTACTAGCTGTGTGCAGTGGGCAAGCCACTTAATCCTGCTTACTTCAGTTTCCTCATCTGTAAAATAAGCTGGAGAAGGAAATTATACCACTCCAAGAAGCAGCTAGGTGGCACAGTGGATAGAGTGCTGACCTTGGAGTCAGGAGAACCTGAGTTCAAGTTTGATCTTAGACACTTAATAATTGCCTAGCTGTATGACTTGGGCAAGTCACTTAACCCTATTGCCTTGAAAAAAAAAGCCATTCCATAATCTTTGTAAAGAAAACTCCAAAAAGGATCTTGGAGAATCAGAAATAACTAAAAATGAAACAATAACAGTAGCAACCATTGGCAATGCTGGACAGTTATTAGGTGGAGAAATGGAAAAGATGGAGGAAGAAAGAAAGGGTATCTATGGATGCTGGCATCTAAAGACAATCTCCTGATTCACATGTACAGTCAAAGAATTTCATCATTACAGAAATCAATTCAATTCCTTAAATTTAAAGATGAAAAATCCTACAATTTCTAATAAGATAGTCTACGAGAGAGAGAGAGAGAGAGAGAGAGAGAGAGAGAGAAAGAGAGAGAGAGAGATTTGTCCAAAGCCACACGCTTATTTAATGACAAAATTTAATGATAAATAAGTATAGTTCCAAAGCCTCTTGACTCCTTGGTCACCAGTTTTTTTCTCCACTTCAGCACATTGCTTCTATGTAATCTTCATCTAAACAACCATAACACTTGTCAAATCAAAGATATTGGATCACCCTTTTTCTTCTTCCCCATGGTCTTTTTGTGACTTCTTTCCCCTTCAATATTGCTCAGACTTAATTTAAAATCTTATTTCCCTTATCTATATATACTGAGCACTGGGGGAATCACTCAGTGATTATTTTTTCCATTCTCATTCTTTTTCAAGATGACCTATGGCCTTATTTCTTTTTACGTTGATTCTGAGTGGAGGGTCAATTTTGTAATAAATTAAACATCTGGGAGAGTACTCAATCATTGGTGTAACAGAATGATTGATTTATTGACAAAATTCTTTGTTAAAGACAAAATGGTTGTCAAACTAAATCCAGCTTAAGACTGATGGAACTGATGTTCCCTAGGATTTAACAGAGTTCATAGATCTAGAGATAAAAGTCTTACAGCCCATCTAGGCCAACCTCCTCATTTAACACGAAAAAACTAAGACCCAGAGACATTAAGAGACTTTCCCAAGGTCACACAAGTAGTATGAGATAAAACAAAGATTTGAATTCAGCTCTTGTGACATAATCATGTGTTATGCTGCTTCTTTTAAGCCCAAATAGTGAAAAGAACAAATGCTTGTCTATCCAGTAGGTTGGGAATCTAAAATGTTTGACAGTTATATTACTTTTTTTTCAGAGAACTTAAAAGTTTACTGAGAAGAGACACCTCTTTTTTGATTCCATTGCCCAATAACTTCTTTCTTCCTTCTCTTGTTATGGAACACAATGAAGTAGTATAAATGAGAACAGCTCCAACTAATTAAGACCAGATATGGAAACCTCCTCTTGCTACATGTGAGGGTCATTGTATTCTTCCATCTCAAACAGTTTTGTTATCAGAGCATTACTTTTCCATTCCAATCATGAACAAAGATGTTATCGTTCAAGTATCAGGTGGAACTTGGCCTTTAAGAATCTAGGATCACTTTTCTAATTCTCTGTACCATTGACCCAGTTAAACACGTTTAAAAAAATGAAATCTTATCTCTTAGGGTGGCAATGTATTTTGTGGAAAAATTAGAGAAAAATACCCAAATGACAAAAAGGAATGTTAATTCTGACATCTGAATAAATGTTGACTCCTAAAAACATGGCCTCAAAACATGGTTGAATTAGGGCAGTTGAATTTGATACAAGTTCAATATCATTTCCTTAAAGCGTTAACTCATCTTTTTGGGCTTGAGAAAATGCTCAAGCAACATTAGTCTCCTGTGCACTCTTCAGATATATTTTTCACGCAAGAAATTTCTGTTTTCAACAAGTGAGCCATTCTACTTAATAACACCATTGGTGGGGATATGAGCACACACCAACCTCGTCTTGTAATTAAAAACTTGTAATAAAAAATTACTCAAGATAATGCCTTTGATCACATTTTATACATGAGTGCAGATTGTACATATGGTTGCAAATTCTTTTTGATTTCCTCATCACTGTTCACCTGGAGACTTTTTTTCTTCTTTCCAAGACTGAGCTCACCATTGATATGACTGAAATCTCTGTGGATGATTCCTCTGGCCCCTTCACAGTAACTGTCTGACCCTTCAAAGACATGTTCATATTTTCTGGGATGCTCACAGTCTGTTTGCTTATATGTCTATAACTTCTCTGATAATTTTAGAACAAATTATTTATTTTATTTGTCAATATGATCAATCTGTGACAGTTTTATCAAGAGACTTTTACCAAAATAACAGAGTTGGTGGCAACTTTTCCCTTTGATGGTACTTAGAACTCCCATGACATTGAGAGATAGGATTAAAAGGCAGTTGGATTATAAAGTGAGCTGATAGTCTTTTGAGGAGTGTTACTTTAATACTTTATCTCATAAAAATGTTGGGAAAGAAACTAGAAAAGACAAAACCTGTATTGGGGGTTGCTCAGTAAATGAGTTTAGCGCTCTCTATTATTCAAAAGCATTTAAAAAACATATATAGAAAGTGAGAAAAAAGTGAAAACATGTAATTCACTTTCAAAGTACTATCAGAGACACTCAAGCACTGATTTGGTCTGATGTTGTTCTTCCATATAGAAAAAAAATATTACCACAACTGCAGGTTAACGAATTGCCCTGTCATGTCCTATGACAGAATGAATGATTCTAAGTTTGTGTATTTCTTCCTCTCATTATTAAAAGAGAAAACACAAGATGGTCATGCTCTGCCATAAGGCAAAGATTTGGGTCAGTAAAACTCTTCCTGCTCTGTAGAGGCATAGATTTAATGAGCTCTGTATTTGGGAACCATAAGACAACATGCTTCAGTCCCTCCTACAATCTGTTTGGAAGCCAGTGCCCAGTGCTCAGAGAAGGGCCATGTGCCTCAACATTCCTTATGATGGAGAATTTCAAAACAGATGGAAGTTCAGCAGGTTTAAATGCCCTTATAACATGAAATCCAATAGCAGAAGATGCCAGGTGGACATTTTGTTCTATTGTTTTTCCTAGAGCCCCACTGTCATATATTGGTATATAATCTAGGAAAAGTATTGTCTTAGTCACCATCCATGAAAAAAAAATATCATTGGTTGGTTGATTGGCTGGTTATTGTCCTTTGTTCTTGAAGAGGACCAAAATGACATCACCATATTAGAGTCAAATTACAATGTGTCTGACTATGGCCAATAAGACCAATATGAGTTTAGAATGGTCTCCCACAAGTCAAGCACAAATAGTCCAACTTCTGAACATTTGGTGTGAATTCTATAAATTTGTACATCTTGAATTTCTTTTGAGCTATTTCCATTCTGCTTTGGTTATCGAATACAATACCTTCAATTCTTTGCCAGTGTCTCCCACATCACACAATCAATTCCAAAGTTTTTTCAGAGAATGAAAAAATACATTAAGCTTATAATGAACTGGAATGATTCTAAATTGAAGGAATCACTTCTCCAATATTTTCCAATAAATATTAAGATGACAAATGAAGAAGACAACTAGGAAAGGACAATCCATGGAATTAGATACTATTGTATTACCAAATGGACATGTAGAAAAGTGTGATTGTACAAAGTAGAGTTTAGTAGGATGAAGTTAACTCTTAACAAAGCTAATGCCATGGAAGTCTGTCCATCTAGCTCAGTGAGAGTCAATACATCCTCTGCACATCTGCTTATCATTTGCATGGAAAATTTCACTTAATAGTCAACTGATATCACAACGACATTGGTATTTTACAAAGGTGTGGTTATTTTATTTTTTTCAAGTTTTTGATTTAGCACCAGTGAAAGTAAGATGCTGTTCTTAGCTAGGCTTAAAATTGATTTCTTCAAGTTCATCCTTACCAGTCTCATTTGACATCTACAAACACAATCAATATCATTGCACTACAGGTAATTACTCATTAAAAGGACTCCATTCATTGCGACAGTTCTGTGTATCAATTTATCATTTCATTTCCATGCATGTCAGGATGGTATATCTACCTTTCTGAGTCACCATTTGTGCAGACAAGGTTAATATTAATTTAATTCCACTTTAACAGGGATCTAAATGAAATGCCTCCATGAAAAGGACCTGGACAGAGCTTTGATGAAATTCAAACCAAAAGTTGTTGCCTCAGCAGCAGAACTTTAGTTTTGATAGATTGTTAGTCTGGCTGCTTTCTTTGGCTTCTTCACATTTAAGCAATAGAGATACTGCATTTAACTAAAAGCACCCAAGGCAATGGCCACTGGCATTCTACTTGTCAGTTCTTATAACTTTTGTTGTCAAATAATTATCTTGCTGACATGGAAGAACAAGGCATGGACAAAGAAAGCACCCACCCACCAGAGTAGTACAGCCTTGTGATTTTTCTTTTTAAGACTTTTACAGTGAAAGGCTATACTGACCCCCAGACTTTGGAATAACTATTATGAACCTAATTCCACACTGCAACTTGACTTTGGGATGTAGTATTTGGGGAAGCAGCATGATACATTGGAATAGCTGGGTTAATAATCGGAAGATCTGGGTTCTAATTTAACTTCAGACACATTCTAGCTGTGTCACTCTAGCTGGTCACTCATTCTTAGTGACCCAGAAAATTTCCTGATTGTAATTTGTAGAGCAATTGACAATTTGTAGTAATAGAAGATATTTTTTCCCCTAGAAACTGCCCATTTTTATAAAATTTCAGTTGTAGATAAAAAGTATCAGTTGAACCCTGCAAAATTCCATAAATTAAAGGTAGAAGACTCATTAACCCTGCTTCCTTCAGTTTTATCATCTTTCAAATGATCTGGAGAATTCAATGGCAAACCACTCCAGTACCTTAGCCAAGAATACCCTAAATAGGATCACAGAGAGTTAGACATGATTAAAACAGCCCAAAAATCCCACAAATAATACCCTTTGAATTTTATTATACATTATTCACATTTCTCCCATCAAATTCCTTAACCTAGAAAATCAATTAAAAAACAAAGCCCTAATTTGTAGTGTTTTCAGTTTTCTGAAGTGTAAATGTTCTTACTAAAATTTTGATAATCAAATATTGTGGGTTGGTTTGAGCTGGTTCCAATATAGTCCTACTGTTGTTACTGTTGTTTTTGTCTTTCATTCTCATAGAAGACCATGCTATCAGGATGGTGATGTCATTACATGCAGTTGAATTGGATTTGAGTAAGAGGTGCTGGACTAAGTCACCAGTCTCACTTTCTCTTCTGAGATCATCAGGGTCCAGTGGTCAGATTTGGAGCAGGATGACTGGAGATAGCACTGGATGTGAGGTAATCAAGATTAAATGACTTGCCTAGGGTCGCATAGCTAGTAAGTGTCAAGTGTCTGTGGCTGGATTCAAACCTAGATCCTTCTGATTCCAGGATCAGTGCTCTATCTACTGTGCCACTGCTAACTCCTAATTGGCTTTTTATTTATGATGACTTGGTCATAAAAGCAAATGACAAGGAGTATATCTCTGACTAAAAGGAATTATCTTTCAGTGTATACATTAATCTAATCTGTGTTAGCAACAAATACAATTAAAGGAACAATTTCCACTTATAAAAACCTTACAGTTTAATGTAGATTAAAATGTATACATATATAAGTATATGTAGAATAAATACATAGAGAATTAATACAAATAACTACAATGTAACTAAATATAAGGTAGTTTAAAAGGGAAGTAAATAGAAATTGAAAAGATCCAGAAAGCTTCATGTAAAAAGTGGTGCCTATGCTGCATGCAGAATGAAGAGAGGAATTTGAAGGCATGAGATATATAGGGAGTATATTTCAGGGACAAAAGCCAGAAAGTACAAAGTCATTGATATGGGATATGGAAGGTTATATGTGAAGGGATAGGGAGTATGACAGTTTTCCTGGAGATTAGCATGAAACTATTAAGTATAGAGTCATGTGAGAAATTTTAAAAGCTAAGTTTGGAATTTTAGATTTGATTCTAGATGCAATAGGAAGTCACTGACTTTTACTGATGAGAGGAATGATATTGATATATCTAGATGTAAAGAAAATCACTTAACAGAGAAAGGGAAGGAGGAAAGAAGAAAAGAAAGAGAAGTAAAGAAGGGAAGAAAGGAAGGAAAAAAGAAGGAAATGAAAGAAAGAAGGAAGAAGTGTCTACTATGTGATAGGCACTTTTTTATAAGTCCTTTGTCTTTATAATGACCCTATTAGTTATGTATTATTATTTGTACTGTTTTACATTTGAGGAAACAGAGTCAAACAGAATGACTTGCCCATAGGAGTATAGCTAGGATCTATCTGAAATTAGATTTGAAGTCAAATCTTTCTGACTCCAGGTCCAGTCTTCTATATTATATGCTGCTTAGTTGCCCAAGAATGGACCAAGCAAAGAGAGAATTGTAACTGAAAGAGCAATTAGGAAGCTGTTGCACAATAGTTGAAAGAACTGAAGTAAATGGTAGTTTTGTGACTAGAGAAAGGGGGTTGAATGTAAGAATTATTGTGGAATTATTAATCAGTCAGATTTGGCAACTGATTGGATTTAATTGGTGAGAGAATGAAGAGTAGAAGATGACACAAAGTAGTTTTCTATAGTAATGGGAATATTGTGAAGATTACAGCTCTTTAAAGGAAAGTTAATGAGTTGTTTTGGACATTTTGATTATTAGATATTTCTGGAAGATCTAGTTTAAAATGTCTTATTTTTAGCTGAGGGCTTGGGGTTGTCTATCCTCCAGATCCTCACATATATTCAAGTTTTCTTGGCTTCTCAGATCTTCCCAGATAGCTAACTTTTCTTCAGTTGTTAGACAAGTATAGAACTCTTTCTTCATCCCCAGCCTCACCCCATGCCATTCCCAAACCCTGAGATATGAACATACTACTTATCATTCAATTTCCTCTTAGTGGATAGCTATTTTCTAATTTGGATTTTTATTACCCAAGTATAATAATATTTTATAGTCTTTTGTATAAGATGATTACTCTCTGCATGCCATTACACTCCTTGTACACTTCAAATTTTCTTTCAATATTTCTATTGGTGTTGTGCTGATTCAGTGGGTCCCTTTTCTATAGATCCTACTTGTGAATTGCATAATTCTCTTGCAAGATGGGTGGGCTAACTTAGAAGTGTGATCATTGAGGAGAAATAATATGACCTTCATGAGGAGCATGTTGATGGAGTTGACCTCCTTAGTGATTGGTTGGGAAAACTATAAACTCTGCTCCCCAAGGTTTAAGCCAAAAGTAATAGCAAGACATATTTTAAAATTTTTTATCTGTATATCTGTTACAAGACAATTCATCATGCATTCTCTTCTGAACAAAGAGATAAAAGAATCTGATGATTCCTCTCAGACCATGAGACAATAAAAATTGCATTTAATGAAGGGTCAGGGAAAGATGAACCAAGAATTAATTGGAAATTAAATAACTTTATCTAAATAATAGGGGGATCAAAGAGCAAATAAAACAAATAATAATTACATCCAAAATATGATAATGATGAGACATTATACCAAAAATTTGTGGGATGCAGCCAAGGCAGTTTTAAGTGGAAACTTTATGTCTCTAAATGCCTATATGAATAAAATAGAGAAAGAGGAGATCGATGAATTGGGTATGCATCTATAAAAATCTAGAAAGAGAAAAAAAATCAACATCTCCAATTGAATACTGAATCAGAAATTCTGAAAATCAAGGGAGAGATTAAGAAAAAGGAAAGCAAGAAAACCATTGATCTCATTAATAAAACTAAGAGTTAATTTTATGAAAAAGCCAATAAAATGGACAAACCTCTGGTTAATCTGATTTTTTTAAAAAAGAAAATAACCAAATTACCGGTATCAAAAATGAAAAAGGTGAACTAACCACCAATGAGGAGGAAATTAAAGAGATAATTTGGAGCTACTTTGCTGAACTATATACCAAAAAATTAGACAACTTGAGTGAAATGGATGAATATTTACAAAAATACACACTGCCCAGATTAACTGAAGAGGAAATAAATTGCCCCATTTCAGAAAAAAGAAATTGTAGACACTATCAATAAACTCCCTAAGAAAAATTTTCGAGGTCCAGATGGATTTACAAGTGAATTCTACCAAACATCTAAGGAACAATTAATTCCTTTTCTACATAAACTATTTTAAAAATAGGAGAGGAAGGAGTTTGCCAAATTCCCTTTATGACACCAACATGATGCGGATACTTAAATCAGGAAGAACCAAAACAAAGAAAATTATTGACCAATCTCCCTAATGAATATTGATGCAAAAATCTTAAATAGAAATTTTAGCAGTGAGATTACAGCAAGTTATTACCATGATCAGGTTGGATTTATACCAGGCAGGCAGGGATGGTTCAACATTAGGAAAGCTCTCAACATAATTAAACATATCAATAGTAAAATGAACAGAAATCATATGACTATCTCAATAGATGCTGAAAAAGTCTTTGATAAAATACAACATCCATTCCTATTACAAACACTAGAAAGTTTGGGAATAAATGGAATTTTCCTTAAAATAATAAATAGTATTTATCTAAAATTATCAGCAAATATTATATTTAATGGGAATAAATTCAGGGTTGAAATAAGGATATCCATTTTCATCGTTACCATTTAATATAGTTTAAGAGACGTTAACTGTAACAATAAGAGAAGAAAAAGAAATTAAAGGACTCAGCATTGTCAATGAGGAAACAAAGCTTTCACGCTTTGCAAATGATATTATGGTAAACCTAGAGAACCCTAGAAAATCATCTTAGAAGCTAATTGAAACAATTAACAATTTCAGCAAAGTGGCAAAATATTAAATAAACCTACACAAATCATCAGCATTTCTATATATGAACAACAAAGCCCAAGAACAAGAGATAGAAAGAGAAATTCCATTTAAAATAACTGTAGACAACATTAAATACTTGGGAATCTACCTCCCAAGACAAACCAAGAAAGTGTATGAACACAATCATAAAGCTTTCCTCACCCAAATAAAGTCAGATCTAAAATAATTGGGAAAATGGCAAATCCTCATGGTTGGGTCAAGCTAATATAATAAAAATGACAATTCTACCCAAATTAAATTACTTATTCAGTGCCATACCAATCAAACTACCAAATAACTATTTTATTGAACTAGAAAAATAATAACAAAATTCATCTAGAGTAACAAAAGGTCAATAGCAATCAAACTGATAAGAAATTATAAAGGAAGGTGCCATAGCTCTAACAGATCTAAAACTATACTAAAAAGCATCAGTCATTAAAACTTCCTGGTACTTCTGGCCAAGATGGTGGAGAGAAGACAGGCACAGTTCTAAAGTCTCCTTATCTTCCCACATAAATAATATGAAACACACCTCTTAAGAGAAATCCTATGGAAAAACCCCAGAAAGAAAAGTCAGGAGAAGAACATCCACCTCAGGATCTGTCTTTGGAGATAGTGGGTGAGTCCAGGTGCAGAGGGTGGTCTCCCTGGGAGCATGGGACCAGTGAGAATTTGGGAGCCTGGAACTGCCATGAATTAACCTGATTAGCAGAAGTGCTGGAACCCGGGAGCCTGAGGGCCTGAGAACCAGACCAGCTTAATCAGCATCAGGACTAGAGACTGATTAACTAGTGGGGCTCAGGTCAACTAGGGAGCAGAGGCATTGGTGGTGATGCTGTCCTTTTGGAGCTTGCCAACAAGGCTGGAGGGAGAGCTACTGAGCAGGAGAGTTGAAGACATTGATTCCTGAGGCAATCTGGTCAGGAGGAACTCAGAGACCACACCTCCATTTCAGCTAAAGCCTCTTCCCAGAGCAAACACGATTTCAGACTATCTCTGCCCTAGGTTAAGGCTGAGCAGCAGAACCACCTCAGTTGACAATAAGAAGAGTGATCACCTCACTCCCACTATTGATGGAAGATAAAAGTATTTAACAGCTTCAACCACCCCCTTTAGCCCAAGGGAGCTGGCCTCAATCAAGGTCACAGACACACCAGAGAAAGCAACCAGCACCTCCTACTGGTCAGCTGGAGATATTACACTCAGTGGGTAAAGCCTCTAGGGATCTTGACACCAAACTCAAGTGAACCAGCCCCTCCCCAACCCAAGATTTTAGGATAATGAAGAAAGGCCAGTGCAAAGGAGGGTCTATAGAAAAATTCTTGAAAGGAAAAGGCACTAACTCAGAGAAATCTGGAACCTCTGAGGAGAATATGACCTGCTCTCCAGCACAGAAAGACTTCCTTGAAGAAATAAGGAAGGGGGTTAAAAATCAATTGGAAAATTTAGGAGAGAAAATTAACACCTTCCAACAAGAAAACAAATCATTGGAAAATACACCTCAAAAAAATGCAAAAAAGAAAATAATTCTCTCAAACCTTCAATTGGTCAAATGAAAAATTGACCAATTGGAAAAGGAGATGCAAAGGGTGAATGAAGAAAATTCTTCTCTTAAAAAATGAATGGAGTCTGTGGAAACTAATGACTTCATGAGACAGCAAGAGTCTATTAAACAAAACCAAAAACTAGAAAAAAATAGAAGAAAATGTAAAATACCTCATTAGCCAAACCACTGACCTTGATGAAAGACTGAAAAGGGACAACCAAAAAATTATAGATCTTCCTGAAAACGTTGAAAAGAAAAAAAGCCTAGACTTAATATTACAGGATTTAGTGATGGAAAATTGCCCTGATATCATGGAACCAGAGGTCAAACATAGTCACTGAAAGAATACATGGATCCCTTCTGGAATGAGATCCTAAAATGATAACACCAAGTATGTTGTGGCCAGATTCCATAGTTATCAGATAAAAGAGAAAATCCTGCAAGCAACCAGAAAGAAACAATTTAAATACTAAGGAGTCACAGTAAGGATTTTGCAGGACCTGGCTGCTTCAGCATTATGGGATCGAAGGGCCTGCAACAAGATATTCTGAAGAGCAAGGAAGCTTGGAATGAATCCAAGAATCCACTTTCTGGCAAAGTTGAGCCTTCTCTTTGAGGGGAAAAAGAGGGGCATTTAATGAAATGGAAGACTTCCAACAATTCCTGATGAAAAAAAAAAAACAAAGCTAAATAGAAAATTTGGGCATCAAGCAGGGGGTTTGGAACTAAAAAAGGGTTAAAGAAAAAAAAACCTGATATCCAATAAGATGAAACTGGCTATATCCCAGCATGGGGAAAAAAAGATTCTCATAACTCTTGAGAATGGTAGCTCTATCAGAGAGAATATACTTAGCTAGAAGTAATGAATACTCATGACTTAGCCATGAGACTGCAATACAATGAGAAGAAACTGACTATATCCTTATTTGGGAGAAAGACTCTAATAACTCTTGAGAATTGTGACTTTACTAGAGAGAGAAAATATAATTAGCCAGAAGTAATGGATACTCATGATTTTCTGTGACTCAGATAGAATGATTTAAAAATACTCCCTCCTGAAAAAGAGGGTCAGGAAGGACACAAGAGGAGGGAGGGATTGAATGGGGTAAATATCATTACATTAAGAGATACAAAAGGCCTATTGTAGCAGAGGAGGAGAAGGGAGGAGATGAGAAACACCTGAATCTTCTTTTTATCAGAATTGGCTTACACACACAATCAGTTAACTTAAAAAAAACCTCTTACTTTCCAAGTATTAAAAGGGGAAAAGGGGAGGGAGGATGGAGATAGGGAGGAGGAGGAAAAAAGGGAATTAACAGAAGAAAGGGGAGGAAACAGGGAAAGGGAAAAGAGTATAGAGTGGATATAGTAGGGGGAATACACTGAAGGTAATAGTATTCAGAAATAAAATACTGGAGAATAAGGATAAAGGGAGGAAAAGGGGGAAAATACAGAGGGAGGATAGCATGGAGGGCAATAAAGAGTTAATAAGTAGAACTTTGAATGTTAATGGGATGACCTCTCCCTTAAAATGCAAGCAAATATGCTGCTTATAAAAAACTCATTTGAAGCAGAGAGATACATATAGAGTAAAGGTAAAAGGTTGCAGCAAAATATATTTTGCTTCAGCTGAAGTGGACAACAGCAGGGTTAACAATCCTTATCTCAGACAAAGCAGCTGCAAAAGTAGATAGTGTTAAAAGAGATAAGGAAGGAAACTATATCATCCTAAAAGGTAGACAATAAAGTGATTTCAATAGTGAATATTTATGCACCCAATGGGATAGCATCCAAATTCTTAGAGGATAAGTTGAAAGAGCTACAGAAAGACATAGACAGCAAATCACTACTAGTGGGAGATCTCAACCTCCTGCCTCAGATTTAGATAAATTGAATTATAAAATAAACAGGAAAGAAGTTAATGAGGTAAATAGATTGTTAGAAAATCTAGATATGATAGACTTATAGGGGAAATTGAACGGGGATAGAAAGTAATATACCTTTTTTCTACAGTACATGGTATTTACACAAAAAATGATAATGTATTAGGACATAAAAGCCTTATGATCAACTGCAGAAATGCAGAAATAGTTAATACACCTATCTCAGATCACAATGCAATAAAAATCATATGCAATATTGGTCCAGGGAGATATAGACCCAGAACTAATTGGAAACTGAATTACCTCATTTTAAAGAATGAGTGGATCAAGTAACAAATTATAGAAAGAATAAAATATTTTATCCTAGACAATGGCAATTATGAAACAAAATACCAAAACCTATGGGATTCACTCAAAGTGGCTGTCAGGGGATATATTATATCTTTAAATGCTTACATGAATAAATTAGAGAAAGAAGAAATCAATGAACTAAATATGCATCTAAAAAGTTTAAAGGACAAATTAACCCCCCCAATTAAATACCAAATTAGAAAATCTACAAATTAAAGGAGAAATTAATAAAATTGAAAGCACAAAAAAACTATTGAATTAATTTAAAAAACCAAGAGATAGTTTTATGAAAAAAACAATAAAATTGATAAATCGATGTTCAATTTGAGTAAAAAAGAAAGAAGAAAACCAAATTGCTTGTATTATAAATGAAAAAAGGTGAACTCACCACCAATGAGGAGGAAATTAAAGTAATAATTTGGAATTATTTTCCCAAGTCTATGCCAATAAATTTTACAATCTAAGTGAAGTAGATGAATATTTACAAAGTATAAGCTGCCCAGGCTAAATGAAGAGGAGATTAAATACCTAAACAATCCTACCTCAGAAAAAGAAATTCAATAAGCCATCATTAAACTCTCTAAGAAAAATCTTCAGGGCCTGATGGATTCACAAGTGAATTCTACCAAACATTTAAGGAATAATTAGTTCCAATTCTATATAAACTCTTTGGAAAAATAGGGAAAGATGGAACTCTGCCTTACTCTTTCTATGACACTAATATTTTGTTGATACCTAAACCAGGAAGAGATAAAACAGAAAGAAAATTGTAGACCTATCTCCCTGATGAAGGCAAAAATCTTAAATAAAATCTTAGCAAAATGATTACAACAATTTATCACTAGGATAATACATTTTGACTAAGTAGGATTTATCCCAGGAATGCAGGGTCGGTTCAATATTAGGAAAACTGTTGGTATAATTAATTATATCAACAATAAACCTATCAGAAATGATATGATTATATCAATAGATGCCGAAAATGTTTTTTACATAATACAGCACCCATTCCTACTAAAAACATTAGAATGTGTAGGAATGAATGTTCCTTAGTATAATGAGCAGTACTTAACTGAAACTTTCATTTTTTTCCTATCTGAAACTTTCAACAAACATTATATTCAATGGGGAGAGGCTAGAGGGATTCCAAATAAGATCAGTAGTGAAACAAGAATGGCCATTATCACCACTACTATTCAATATCGAATTAGAAATGTTAGCTTCAGCAATTGGAGAAGAAAAAGAAACTGAAGGAATTAGAATTGGAAAGGAGGAGACAAAATTCTCACTCTTCGCAGATGACATGATGGTATACCTAGAGAATCCCAAGAAATCATCCAAAAAAAACTACTGGAAACAATTACCAACTTTAGCAAAGTTGCAGGATATAAAATAGACCCTCATAAATCCTCAGCTCCTCTATATATGACTAGAAAAAGCAGGAAGAGCTAGAAAGAGAAATCCCATTCAAAGTAATCTCACACAATATAAAATACCTGGGAGTCTATTTGCCAAGGCAAACTCAGAAATTTTTGAAAACAATTACAAAACACTTCTCATCCAAATTAAATCAATAACTGGGCAAACATCAATTGCTCATGGATAAGTTGAGCTAATATAATAAAAATAACAATTCTACCAAAACTAAAGTACCTGTTTAGTGCCCTACCAATCAAAATTCCAAAACATTACTATAATGAGTTAGAAAAAGTGGTAAGTAAATTCATATGAGAAATAAAAAGTCAAGAATTCCCAGGGATTCAATGAAAATAAAAAGTGCAAAAGGAGGTGGTTTAGCTCTACCAGATCTAAAATTACATTATAAAGCATCAGTCATCTAAATTGTCTAGTATTGGCTAAGAAATAGAGTGGTGAACCAGAGGAAAGACTAGCTACAATAGCAGGAAATGATTACAGTAATTTGCTGTTTTATAAACACAAAGAGTCCAGCTACTGGGTTAAAAATTCTCTCTTCAATAAAAACTGATGGGAAAATTGGAAGAAAGTATGGAAGAAACTTAGATTAGACCAACACCTCACAGCCTATACCAAGATAAGTCCCAAATGGATGCAGGATTTAGACATTAAAACATTATTATAAGCAAACTAGAAAATCAAGGAGTAGTTTACCTGTCAGATCTATGGAAGCTGTTTATGACTAAGGAAGAGATGGAGAACATCATTAAAAACAAACTAGATAATTTTGATTACATGAAAGTTAAAAAGCTTTTGCACAGACAAAACCACTGTTTTACTGATCAAAAGAAAAGTAGTAAACTGGGAAACAATCTTTACAAATAGTATTTCTGACAAAGGACTCATTTATAAAATATACATAGAACCGTGTCAAAATTTTTTAAAAGAGCCATTCCCCAATTGACAAATGGTCAGAGGATATGCAAAGGCATTTTACAGATGAGGAGATCAAAGCAATCCTTAGTCATATGAAAAATTGCTCTAAATCTTTACTTATTAGAGAAATGCAAATTAAAGCATCTCTGAGGCACCACCTCATACCTCTTGGACTGACCAAAATCACCAGAAAGGACAATGATCATTGTTGGAAGGCCTGTGGAAAATCTGGGACACTAATCCATTGTTGGTGGAGCTGTGAACTCATCCAACCTTTCCAGAGAGCAATCTAGAACTATACCTAAAGGACAACAAAAATGTGCATACCCTTTGATCCAGCAATACCAATACTGGACCTATACCCTGAAGAGATGATGAAAAAGGGTAAAACATCACTTGTACAAAAATATTCATAGCAGCCCTGTTTGTGGTGGCAAAGAATTGGAAATCAATGAATGTTCTTCCATTGGGGAATGGTTTAACAAACTGTTGTATATGTTTGTCATGGAACACTATTATTCTATTAGAAACCAGGAGGGATGGGAATTCAGGGAAGCCTGGAGGGATTTGCATGAACTGATGCTGAGTGAGATGAGCAGAACCAGAAAAACATTGTACACCCTAACAGCAACAAGGGAGTGATGATCAACCTTGATGGACTTGATCATTCCATCAGTGCAACAGTCAGGGACAGTTTGGAGCTATCTGTGATGGAGAGTACCATCTGTAGCCAGAGGAAGAATTGTTGAGTTTGAACAAAGACCAAAGACTATTAAATTTAATTTAGGGAAAAAAACCCTGATATCTTATTGTCTGATCTTGCTATCTCTTTTACTTTATGTTTCTTCTTTAAGGATATGATTTCTTTCTCATCACATTCAATTTGGATCAATGTATACTATGGAAACAATGTTAAGACTAGCAAATTGCCTTCTGTAGGGGGTGGGGGGACCAAGTAAAATTAGGGGAAAAATTGTAAAACTCAAAATAAATAAAATCTTTTAAATAACAAACTTCCTGCTACTGATTAAGAAATAGAATAATGGATCAGTGGATTAGAATATGTTCAAAAGAAACTGCAGTAAATGACTACAGCAATATACTATTTGACCAACACAAAGACATCAACCTCTGGGATAAGAACTCACTATCTGACAAAAATTGTTGGGAAAACTAGAAAATTGTATAGAAAAAAAACTAGGCCTAGATCCACATCTCACTTGCTCTAACAAAATAAGGTCAAAATGACTACAGGATTTAGCCATAAAGAGCAATTCCACAGATAATTTAATAGACCAAAATACTCTATCTGATCTATGGAAAAAAGTATAAGTTTAGTACTAAATAAGAACTAGCCTAGCTGTGTGGCCTTGGGCATACCACTTAACTCCATCGCCTTGCAAAAACTAAAAAAAAAACCTAAAAAAAAGAATTAGAGCACATTATAGACTGAAAATTGAATGATTTTGACTATATGAAATTAAAATTTTTTGCTCTAATAAAATCAATGCTACTAAAATTAGAAGAAAAGCAGAAAGCCATGAAAAAATGTTCACAATCAGGGAATTCTGATTAAGGTCACATTTCTAAAATGTATAGATAATTGCATCAAATTCATAAGCTCTCAAGCCATTCCCCATTTGTTAAATGGTCAAAGGATATGAACAGTTTTCAAATGAAGAAATTAAAATCTCTATATAATTATATGAAATGATGCTCCAAATCACTATTGATTTGAGAAATGCAAATTAAAACAATAATGAAGTATCATCACACACCTTTTAGATTAGCCCAGATGAGATAAAGGGAAGATGATCAATGTTGGAGAGATTGTGGGATGATTGGGACATTGGTGTATTGCTAGTGGAGTTATGAACAGTTTCTGGAGAGTAATATGGAACTGTGCCTAAAGAGCAATAAAACTGTTCATACCTTTGAACATAGTGATTCCAATTCTAGGTGAAATTGTAAAAAAATGGGAAAAGTCCTACATGTTCCAAAATATTCATAGAAGCTCTTTTTGTAGTGGCTAAGAATTGGAAATTGAGGGGATTCTGGGGAATGGCATGGTACATCAGTACTATGGAATATGATTTTGGTATAAGAAACCACGAATGGTCGGACTCTAGAGAAGCATGGAATGACTTACAGGATCTAAAGTTGAGCAAAGGGAATAGAACCAAGAGAACAATGTACACATCAACAACATTATGATATGAACATCCTTGATGGAAGCAACTCTTCTCAACAGTCTAGAGAGCTAGGACAATTGTATTTGATTGGTTATGGACTATATTATTCCCAATTAGAGGGAGAAAAACAAAACAAAACAAAACAAAACACACCAAACAAAAAGCAACAATCCTTCTGAAACTTATGAGTATTTTATAAAATTATCTCTTATGTATCTCTTTCCCTTATTACTAATTCTTCATGCCCAAAATTACTAATTTTTAAATATATTTAAGAAAATATGTATGTTCAATGCAAACCTGACTGTTCCCTGCTGAGCGAAGTGGGATGGGAAGAGAGGGTTGAGGGAAATATTTTAATATGGAAATATACATGTAGGAATGATTGAAAGTAAGCAAACAAACTTTTTAAAAGTATCAGATGGTTCCACCATTTTAAAGAATTTTCCTGATGAAGAATTACAGGGTACCATTCATTTGGAAGTCAGTCTCTCACAATTAAATCTATAGTAGATCAGACTCAGCTGAAAATGTGCATGAAAAAAGCAGCAGGTGTAAGCAGCCTTGGGATTCACTCTGCTTATAGAAAATACTGGTCTTGCTATAACCAACAGAGTTACAGTGCTATAGAAAATTAGGCAAGTCAAGCTCTGACCTTGAAGAATTTAGATTTCTGAATGAGAAAGTAACCCAAAGTAAACCAATTAACTAAACTCTTCAAGGTTAGAGCTTGACCTAAGTAATTTAAATTTGCATTAAATCTGGAAATCCATTTCCCCTTCTTTAAATGAATACATCTCTTAATTTACATTGTGATATTGCCTTTGCCCTATAACACCATATTTATAAAAATAAGACCAATGTTTAATATCTTCCACATGAATTTGTTTTAGTTGTTTTGGAAACACATTGCTCTTGCTCTATGTGTTGAGAGTATTATTAGGAATGATGAGAGCTAGAATTTATTTTGAGCTTTTAACATTTATAATGCACTTTATACATATTAACTCATTTGAAGTTTGCATCAATCCCTGTGAAATAGGTGCTATTATAATCTATATGCACTTTACCAATAAAGAAACTGAGGCTGAGAAAGGTTACATGACTTTTCGTGGGGCATACAGCTCAGCCAGGTCTTGCTGACTTAAAAAAAACTACAAATAAAGGCCTACAGGGATCTCATTGGAAACATAATTTTTTTTTCTTTCAGTTATTAAGGGCTGATAGATCAGATAGTGGAGACTTTTAAAGCCTTTTGACTAAGCAGGAGGGACAAAGAATGACAGTCATTCCTTTCTTCTCTCCATTGTATGCTTCAGTGGATTTCATGGCTGTGAAAACTAGTGAGGATGGGCTTCCTTCTCCACCAGGTTCAAGGGGAAAGATCATGAACTTAGAATGACTTATTAGGTTACTATTGAAACCAACAGGAAAGCTACATGGGACAGTGAATAGAGTATGAAGTCTGGAATCAGAATTACTCATCTTCATTAATTCACATCTGATCTCAGACACCAGCTGTGTGATGTTGAGTAAATTACTAACCCTGTTTGCCTCACCTTTGTCATCTGTATGATGAACTGGAGGAGGAAATAGCAAAAGCACTCCAATATCTTCGCCAAGAAAATGCCAACTGGGGACATGGACTGAACAAAATTTACCTTATCAGAAGATAACATGGATAGAAAAAAAATTCCAAGATTTAATAGATTTTGAGTTGGAAGAGACCTTAGAAATCATCAGTTCTATCCCCCTCATTTTATAGATTATGAAACTGAGGGACAAAGGAAAGTTAAATGACTTGCCAAAGGTCATACAGATGATAAATATCTTAAGTAGAATTTGAATTCAATTCTTTTGTTCCTCCAAGTACCCTATCTGATATACATCAACAAAAGCAAATTTCTAGAATGATTATTTTCTTCAAATATAACTAAACAGATTTTAACCTAAATGACTCATGATCCAACACCAGGACTATTTTGGAAACTTTTGCAACTTTGAAGAACTTGCTAGAGTTTACATGTTCTGTGACTTTGAGAAGCCTGCATAACCCTTTTAACAGAAGAAAGCACAATGGGAAATTAATAGAGCAATAATGCCAAATATTCATATTTATAAAGTCCTTTACAATTAATAGATTTTTTGTCATCTCATGGCAGTCTTATGATGAAGGTAACAAATGATTTAGAAAATTGCTTTTCTTACAATCATCCTGTATTATTATGTCATTTTGTAGGTGAGAAAATGAAGTCTAGAGACTTGACCAAGTTAAATGACTTGGTGAGAGGGTTTTATCAAAGGGTAACTATGGGATTAAAGATAGATCCCCAACTCAAGGATGCAAACTACATCAATAATGCACAAGCAGTGTTCCATAATGAAACAGTGCCACCCTCAAGGAACTTACTTTCTATGGCAAAGATTTTCCATTTTTGACATATGCCTTTGATTCCTCCTCCTCCTCCTCCTCCTCCTGATAATATATGTCTTGGGTAAAAGATAGTCAAGCATTGCCTTGGGATCTGGAATAATCTGGAATTAAATGAATTTTGACTTTCTGAACCTATTCATTAACATTTAAAGAAATATCCTCTTGATAACCTGTCACTCATTGTTTCTCTAGATACAAGTAGTACTGAGATTGATAAGAAAAAATGGTTTTAGGCATCATCTCAATTTTGTAAAACACTTTTTCATGAATAAAAAGGAAAAAGAATCAAAATCTAACATTATATCTCTTCCAAAGTGCATATAGGACTTAAAAGTGAAGGAAGATGGTGCTGGGTAATGACTTCTTTGTTTGTGCCAAACCCAGGGTGAAGGAAGAAGTGCATGAGGAATTTTGACAAACTCAAGATGATACCAGATTTACCCATCCCTGCTTTTGATTTATTGTAATGTACATCTGGAAGCTATGACCCTGTGAGTCTCTCATCTTTCACAGTGCTCTTGTATGAAATTAAACTGAGGTAGAGCTCAAAAAGAAGAGATCTTAATACCCTGGCATTACCTGCACATTGCTAAACAATAATTCTGAAAATAACCTCCCTGAGATTTCTAGAGCCATGCAGGCACATTCAAATAAATTACAGGGCACAGTTGAAGTTTACAGAGCTTATGTGCTATTCACGACTTAGGTGGGGAGACAAACCTTGATATCAAACCCATTATTTTTCTTCCAGCTTGTGGATAACATTATTCACATATTTTACATAAAGCACTGACCTCAAAACTGCAAGAAAGGACAAAAGGAATAGAACTACTGACCTGTGTGTTTATAAAATAATATGCTAGGCATCTATTCACATCGATACACATCAGTCTTTACTGGAAAAACATGCTTCTACCTCTTGGAAATAATTGAAAATGATTTCTTGGTAGAAAAACAATGTGTTTAAATGTATTGGGTCCTGGATGATGGGGTCAGAGTTCTAACTCTTCTATGGCCTAGTGTTATTTCAAATTAAGTCAAGTCAACAAGTATTTATTAAATGCCTACTAGGAGACAGCAGCTGACCTAAGGTTTACTTTTTTCCAGTCTCAGTTTCTCCTTTTAGAGGGTAGGTGATAGTTAAAGGACATTTGCTAGAAGCACTGCGCTATGAAAAAAAAATGAGCAGAATAGTTTCAAAAAAATATGGGGAGATTTATGTGTGAACTGATGTAAAGGTAAGTGAGCAGAACAGGAAAACATTGTACAAATGAGCAGCAATATTGTAATGATGATTAACTGTGAGAAACTTAGCTACTCTATCTATATCAATGACAATTTCAATGGACCCATAATGAAAACTTCTATCTCTAGTGAGAGAATCTAAGTGCTGATTAAAGCATCATTCCCCCCCTTTATGTAAATTTCTTGTTTTCTATTTTTTTTTGTAGCATGGCTAATATAGAAATATATTTTCCATGACTTCCAAGAATGATTGATATCATATTGCTTGACTTCTCAATAGGTAGGGAAAAGGAAGGAGAAAACCTGGAAGTTTTAAAATTTCCAAATAAAATATACTTTCCATTACTTAAGATAATTTATTATGTCCATTTACAGTGATAGGTACCTCTTATTAGCAGACCAAAGTCAGGAGAACAGGGACTGCCCCTATTGAGGAGCAGACTGGTGGATTGAGGCAGAAATGTAGCTGCCATGCAAACATAGTTCTGCCTCCAAAGGCAGAATCCTAACTGTTAGAGTCCTTCCCAAGACTTCACTTGCTTTACAGGCTTCTAGTTATGTACATTTTTTTATATGATGGGCTAATAATATCTGTTACCTACCCATCTCACAGGGACATAGTAAAAATTAATGGGATGAATTCTGTAAAGCACTCTGAGTCCCCTGGAGAGACACTACATAAATATATTATGATTGTATGCATTATTCCCACAGTCTGATATACAATGGAGGAGAAACAGGGAAAAATATTTTTCTTTTCATTATTTACCTATTGTGAGTTTCATAGAATTCTGGTCCTTCATTTCTTTGGACTTTAAGAATAGTTTTTTTGAAGGAAGAGTTTTTATTGGTTGTTACCTTGCACGTTAGGAATTAGTTCTTTATTTTGTCTACCTATTCCATACCAAAATTGTGTAATTCCATAACTTCCTGTCTTTTTATTCATGCATCTGTCTCCTTTTCCATCCTTAACCTTGTCCATATGCTTAACCCCTTCTTTCTCTCCTTAAGTGGGTTAAAAATACTTCCAGAAATAGCATATTATCAATCAATTGTTTTGAATTTAAAATACCTCTATCATTTTTAATTAACAGTACTCATTTAGAAGCCTTTTTAGAGGAAAATGATTATATTTCTCTATATAAGGTGGCATTCTAAAACTGGGAATTTTTTAAAAGCAGTAGCCAATTGCTAACTTTATTTAAACAACAACTTGAAAAAGATTTTTATCAGATGAACAGACTGCAGATTTGGGAAGGAGGAGTGTCATTTTCCTTGATGTGTACTTAATCCCCAGTCTTCCTAACAGCAGTTGCACATAGAGAGAACATGTTTCTGCCTATCAGTGTTAAGCTGTATGGTTTAAAGGGAAAGACAACTTTCCTTGGCAGAATGGGGCATGTGTTTTTCCCCCTTTGGAGCAGCACTGAATTATTTAGTACTAGATTTGTCAAAGAACAGCTCATCTACACTATGGGGACAGAGTCCTTCATGCTGCTGAAAAAGAATATTGTGCAAGGAATTGTTGGTTAAAAAAAAATACCCAAGCAGCTAAAGCAGAAGGCACAGTTGGTTTTCCAAATATACATACACGATACTCACATTTATCATCATTCAAGTGCTTTGTGGAGAATTTTCAAGCATGTTTTGCCTTTAAAAAACTGTCTTTATGTTCTATGTACATCTGTTTCCTGAATCTCTCCATCTCCTCTTCTCTCACTGTGCTTCTATGTTGATTTCTTTATGAGTTGTTATTTTCCCCCTATATCCTTAACTGCTTTCAGATGGTCTAGATATAATTGGAAGAAATGACCATAGCTTGCTTCAGTCTATTTTTTAAAATAATTCATCCAGATACTGTTCTTTGGGACTTCTATTGGCATAGTACTTTTTTAATTTCATGAAGGTATTAGTATTAATGCTTTCTTCAGCCTTCTTCTTTCTTAAATTTTTCCCTTCCATTCTTTTTATAACTTTGATGGCACCAACTTATTTTGTTTTCAATACTTAAAATATTAAAAATATAAATTGGCATATAGACATATAAATTTCATAAATTAAAGATAAAATAATTTTTTTCAATATAAGAAAATTACATGTGACTAGGAGAAAAAATTTGCGTTATTTACTCAAAGAAATTTTGTTGAGATCAAATTAAATAATACATGTAAAGTGCTCTGTAAATCATAATGTATCACATGAATGCAAAATGCTTTTGTTCAGTTTGTTATTATTGCTTTCAATTATATGTCTTCTCAAGTTTTTTGATGAAGATTATATAATCAGAGAACAAACTATTTTGCTAAAAGAGGATTCTTTTATGTATTTAATGGTTTCTTTTATAAGGCTAAGTTTTTCTTAGCAGGACTAAAGATGACTTGTGCATCAAGGTTTCCTTAAAATACTTAAGTCTTCTATTTAAATAGCTAACGTGGCTTCTCATGCAAGTTTCTCTTTCATTTTTATTGGTTGTGAACAGATAATAATGCTTTCAGAACTGTACACAAAAAGTAATACAGAGGTATATATGAATAAATGCTCTGCATTTCTGCTAAAACTACATGTACAACATCTGCAAGCACTGCTCCTTAGTTTGATGTCCATTAATATTGTTAGAGAATTATTGGATCAAGTTAGAGAAAACCCCTGAAAAGAATTTTGAACAAGACAGGAATTGGCAAGAATATGCTATGCAACATTACCAAAATATGCTCATTTAGTATCTATTGAAATAATTCTAATTATGGAAAATTCACTATCATCCATACCATCCCAATGCACTTTGGGACAGCATTGAAATACTACTAATTGTTTCCTTAAATCAGAAAGAAATGTGAAACTTAAGTTCCAGCCATTGCTCAACTTTCTGTCTTCTGGGAATAAGCAGAACAAGTATTTTATTTCTCCTATAAGGCAGTTCTTTAAATATTTGAAGTTTGTTTCCAGGGACTTTTGAAATTTTTTTCTTGTTCAAGTTAAATATACCAAGTACCTCCCACTAAATTTTGTATTCTCACAACACATATTCTAGCTTATCAATGACCAACCTTCATCTTACAGATGAAACTAAGGCAGATAGAGGTTAAATTATTTTCAAAAGGTCTAATAGATAATAAATATCAGAAGTAGGATGTTCCTGTCAGCAAGTCCAGTGCTCTATC
Organism: Macrotis lagotis; assembly: GCF_037893015.1. NCBI lineage: Eukaryota > Metazoa > Chordata > Mammalia > Peramelemorphia > Peramelidae > Macrotis > Macrotis lagotis. The sequence goes on from NC_133666.1 coordinate 506,970,375, forward strand.
TGTTGAACTACCTAGTTGTTTAAATTTGGCACCTGCACTTGAATCTATTATACCAAAAAGGGGGAGGAGAAGGGGTTGTTGATCAGAAGAGGATGCAAAGGATCTAAAACTCTGCTTGTTCTAAACATCCTAATTCTAATTGATGTAGCCTAAAACTGACATTTCTTTTGTCTTTGGCATACCAAGCTATCTGTTTGGGCTTTCAGCCTCTGACTCCCCCAAAAAGCCCCCTTTTGGAGCTGAAAACTCTTGCTTTCTTCTACTTCTTGTTCTGTTGTATCTCTTTCCAATTCAATTACCATAAGCAGAATTTCCTGGTCCAGAATGTAGCATGTACTTCTATCCTTTGCGATGACACCTGCCTCACCATAGTTTTGAGGAATTGTTTAGGAGTCTGTGTTTGTGTGTCTGTGTGTGTGTGTGTGTGTGTGTGTGTGTGTGTGTGTGTGTGTTGATGCAGACACCAGGCTCGATGACCCTAATACCATTTGACTAACCCTCCATACCTGGCATTTTGAAACTGCCCCCTCCATACTAATGTCTTTGATTCCTGTTCTTCCTTCCTGAACTGGAATGTCAGTATTAGTCTAGCACCAACTAATTCTAAATACTTTTGCCTGCATTCAGTGACTAATACCAACCTTGTATCACAGGATATAGCTGTGCTATCCTACTCCTCATTTTACAGATTAAGTAATTGAGGTACAAAGAGCTTACATGATCAAGAATTCTTTGTTGGTATATCATATTGCCTTTTCAAAGCTCTGGAAATTCTACAGGTGCCTTATATACACTATTCTCAGAGGAGTGATCCACCAGAGCCCATTTTATAATGAAAATATATGTCTTAAATAGATTAACAAAATATTCTCCTTACCCATATGGGGAGGTACCATACTGTATAATTCTCATCATAGAGAGACGTAGCTGAAATGTGGACTAATTGAAAACAATTCTGAATGAGACTCCATTATAACCAAGCTGTGTCCTATCACCCCAACCTTCTAGCACTTCAAATGCTGAAACTTCAATTCCTGCCTTCCAAATCCTCTCTTTTTCAGTTGACGTTTTGTAAGATGATCTTAAAGAAAGATATTCTTCTGTAGATTCTGCCCCTTACCTGGAAGGACTGACTCTTTTTAAAAAAAAATTCATGTGTAGCAGAACCTTTGAGACACCAAGTTATGAATAACCATTTCCACAAAATCACTGCAGTTTAAGGTTAAAGAACATTGAGACAACCGAGATACAAGAGTGGAGGCTTTTGGTCTGTAAGAGAGAGGAAATATTAGCAATGCAATCTAGGTAAATAGTAAAATGGGAGGAAGTAAAGAAAAATGATGGAGATCAGAAAGGGAAATTATCTGGTGAAAGTATGAACTCAGGAAGGATAAAATCCAATTTCTGGGTCTGTAGAATGGAAAACTTCATGCCTCTGGTCACATGTTCTTTTGAAGCCCTGACAGATTTACTATGATGAAGAACAACAGATATTGTGATTTAATTACCAAATCAACTATTATCTCATCTCCCTCCCCCCTGTTCATTTATACCTTGAAATATGTTTAACTTAGGGTGACTCAAATCTTGGCAAGAATTTAGAACAAATGGGGCAGCTAGGTAATGCAGTGGATAGAGTACTGGCCCTGGAGTCAGGAGGGCCTGAGTTTAAATCTATCCTCAGACACTTAATAATTACAAAGCTGTGTGAACTTGAGCAAGGCCTGAGATCCAGAAATCCTTTTATATGTGCTAAAAATACATCTCATAAAATTTATTCTGGAAGGGGAGAAATATTAGAATTCCAAAATCTACCAAAGTAGCAAGTACTTTCATATCCTAAATCAGACCATTATCTAGGGCAACAACCTATGATTCAACTCTAGGCATAATGAAACTCAAAGATAATCACAATGCCCATGAACTAGTCTACTTAGCTGGTTGTTTATTCTGTGTTACAAAATATCTTGCTCTTGGAGACAAATCTTGACTCCTAGAAAAAGAAAACTTTCTGCTTTATTTGAAAGTTGAGAGATGTTTATCATATCAGATTAAAAGCAGTAAAAGTTTTTCCTTCAAAGTTGTGCTCCCATATAGGACCTGAAACATAACTCTATGGTTCCTCCTACAGAGAGGATATAATATAAGACTTTTAGCTCAAGCTTGAAATAAGAAGCAGAGGAAAATACCATCACCATGTGGTGAGACATTCATGCCTAACAGCCACTGCACATCTGGTGGAACAATGCTTAGTAATGACCACAAACCCAGGAGAGCATTATGCCAGGAAGAAGATACACTATCACCAGGAGACAATAGGTAGGATGAACCTCTCTTTGGATTTCTCCAAGCCTAAGATGGATAGGGTTGTAGGCAGGTCAAAATGAATTTAATAGGTATGTGAAAGGAACAAACAAATTGCATATACTTCATTTTGTTGTGTACACAAATACACACACACAGACAAACAGACAAACATACTCCTCTCTCTGCCAACAGTATTACTTTTACAGTTACTAATTTTGTAGCCTACCTCTTCTTTTTGACCTCATTCTTCTCCATCTCTGGCTTATATTTTGTGAAGAAGGCTTCACTGAGTGCTTTGGTCTTTTTCTTCTTGGTATACTATTTTTAAATAATATTGTCCCCACTTTTATATAAAAACAATTTTTAATATTCATTTTTGGAGGTATAGAGCCAAGATGGTGACAGAAGTAGAGCCTCCCTTGGGTGCTCTCTCTCAAAACTCATAAAATAAGGACTCTAACTAAATTTTTGAGAGAGAAAACCAACAGAGGGATCCAATGAGGCAATTCTCCAGCCCAAGGTAACCTGGAAAAGAGTGGAAAGGTTAGAGGGGAAGACCACCAGAGTGAAGGAACTTCAGCCTCTCAGAGGCAGCCCCAGGGTACTGGGAGCTGCAGCTCACCACAGTGGGGGCAGTTTCCTGACCTACACCCTTGGGAGCACTGGGAACAACTTAGAAGATCAACTGGGGGACATCTGCCAGAGCAAGCCTGTGAAACCCAGCCCTCAAGGCACTCAGCAAGCAGTTGCAGCCCAGAACCAGGAAACAGAAACAGCCAGAGCTGGTAAGCAGGAGCCCCCAGGTAACTGAGCCTTGAGTGCTCAGTTTACCAAAGGGAGGGGAGTGGAGAGAGACTTCCAAGATTTGTCCTCTATCCCTGGAACAGGACTCTGGTGCTCTGACCACATTCAGATCCTGATCACAGTCTAGGTCCCCCATAGAACAGCTGGGCCCCTCCACCTCAGCCCCATGGCAGAGGGGTGCACTTGTGGTCATTCACAGATCAGGAGGGAAAACAGAGCTTCACACACTGTGATCCTTGTGGGGGGGTGTCCCAATAATACTCAAAAGTTCAGGAAGCACCCCAAGACCAGGCACAGTCTGGGGAAATTAGTAAGCAGAGAAAAAAGAGGAACACCATGAGAAATATATTGTCTATGATCCCAAGAAGGATCAAAATACTCAATCTGAAGATGAGGAAGTACAAGCTCCTGCATCTAATAACTCAACCCCCCCCCAAAAAAAAATTGGGTTTAGGCTATGACAGAACTTAAAAAGGAATGAAAATCAAGTGAGAGAGACAGAAGAAAAACTGGGAAAAGAAATGAAAGAGATGCAGGAAAAACATGATAAAGAAGTCAGCAGTTTAGTCAAGGATATCCAAAAAATGCTGAAGAAAATAACATGTTAAAAACCAGCAAAGGTCAAGTGGATAAAACAGTTCAAAAAGTTATTGAGGAGAAGAATGCTTTCAAAAGCAGAATTGACCAGATGGAAAAGGAGATTAGAAAGCTCTCTGAGGAAAGCAAATCCTTCAGACCTAGATTGGAGCTAAAGGAAGCTGCTGACTTTATGAGAAGTCAAGACACAATACTTCAAAACCAAAAGAATAAAACATTAGAAGAAAAAGTGAAACATCTCATTGAAAAAAACAACTGATCTGGAAAACAGATGCAGGAAAGATAATTTAAAAATTATTGGGCTACCTGAAAGTCATGATCAGGAAAAGAGCCTTGACATTATTTTCAAAGAATTCCTACAGGTAAATTGCTCAGATATCCTAGAAGCAGAGGGCAAAATATAAATTGAGAGAATACACCAATCTCCCCCAGAAAAAGATCCAAAAACCCCCAACCCCCAGGAACATTATAGCCAAGTTCCAGAACTCCAAATTCAACCAAAAAATATTACAAGCACCCAAAAGGACACAATTCAAATATTGTAGACCTGCAGTCAGGATCCCACAGGACTTAGCAGCAACTACATTAAAGGCTCATAGGGCTTAGAATATAATATTCCAAAAGGCAAAATAGCTCAGAATGAAACCAAGAATCAACTACCTAGCAAAAGTGAATGTCCTCTTCCAGGGAAGAAGATGGACTTTCAATGAACCAGGGGAATTTCAAATGTTCCTGTTAAAAATGACCAGAGCTGAAAAGAAAGTTTGATCTTTAAGACTCAGGTGAAGCATAGAGAATGGAGAAGGGTAAAATATGAGAGACTTAATGATGATGAACTACATGTATTCCTGCAGAAAAAAATGATACTGATAATACTCAAAAGAAACTTCTCATTTAATAATGCAGGTAGAAGGAGCTTTTATAGATGAAGCACCAGAGAGAGCTGAATTTGAAGATATAATATATGTAGTGGGAGTAAGAGAAAGGAGAGGTAGAATAGGCTAATATATTTCATATAATAAGATTTTTTTACAGTGAGCTATTCAAATGATATGGACTCCAGAAGTTCTTTTTCTTTTTTAAAAAATATTTATTTATTTAATCCATATGCACATGTTTATTTTTTAATTGCAAAATTTCCTTCTATCCTTCCTTCCCACTGTCCCCACCCCCTCTGTTGTGGACAGTCATGTAAACATTGTACATATATATTTTTGATAAACTTATTTACGTATCAGTTAGTTTTGGTATGAGTAATTGGGATTAAGGGAAAGATAGATATATAAATTGAGATAATTTTCATAAAGTGTTCATTATATTCTGAAGGTCAAAAAACCTTTTGCTTTGTTTGTTTTGTTTTTCTTCCTCTAGATGGGGATAGCATTGTCCATAGCTGGTCTAATAAGGTTGTCTTACATCTGTTGTGCTGAAAGGAGCTGCTTCCAGTAAGGTTGATCATCTCGAAATGCGTTGTTAATGTCTTAATTGTTCTCTTGGTTCTGCTCCCTTCACTCAGCATCAAGTCTTGTAACTCATTCTATGCTTTTCTAGAACATATATCTAAGATATATGATAGTATTCATATGCCATAACTTGTTTAGCCATTATCCAATTGATGGGCATCCCCTCAATTTCCAATTCTTTGCCACTACAAAAAGGGTTGCTATGAATATTTTGGAACAGGTGGTTCTTTTCCCATATTTATGATTTCTTCTGGATATAGGCCTAGAATTGGAATTGCTGGGTCAAAGGGAATGCACATTTTCATTGTTCTTTGGGTACAGTTCCATATTTCTCTTCAGAATGATGAATCCATTCACAACTTTACCAGCAATATATCAATGTCCCAATCTCCCCACAACATTGATCATTTACCCTTTATCTCATCTTTGTCAATCTAATAGGTGTGAGATGACACCTTATTGTTGTTTTAATTTGCATTTCTCTAATCAATAGTGATTTGAAGCACTTTTATATGATTATATTTAGCTTTAATTTCTTCATTTGATAATTGTCTGTTTGTTTCCTTTGTCCATTTATCAATTGGGGATGTTTCCTTTTTTAAAATGTATTTTTCACAAAAAGATAACTTTCAACATTCAACCTTCTGCTAGCTTTTGAATTCCACATTTTTCCCTTTCACTATCACTCCCCATTGCAGTAAATAATTTGATATAGATAATTTAGATTATTAAATAAAATTGTGTTTGGTATTTTTCTATATTAGTCCAGCTGTGAAAGAAGAAGAAGAACTAATTGGGAGGGGAGAACATGTGAAAAAAAACATAGAAGAAGTTTTTTTTTTTTTTAAAGCAAATATTGTATGTGTTGCTCTGCATTCAGAGTCCATAGTTTTTCCTCTGGATATAGACAGCATTCTCCATAACACATCTCTTAGTATTGTCCTCCATCAGAAGGTGGGTAGCATCATTCATCATGAGTCCTTTGATATTGTGTTTGATCATTATACTGCTGAGAAAAACTAAGTCATTGTATTCTCCTGGTTCACTTTGTATCAGTTCATTTAAATCTTTATAGGTTTTTCTGTTAGCAATTTTTTATACTTGTAATGGAGGCAACTGTATAGCATATTGGATAAAGAAACAGACCTAGAGTCAGGAAAATCTGGGTTTGAATCCTGTCTAAGACACTTACTACCTATGTGGCACTACTTAAGTCCACGAACAATTCTATGCTTCAGTTGTCACATTTGTAAAAGTTGGGGAGAATAATTGCAACCAATTAAAAGGTTGTTGTAAAAATTAAATGAAAAATATAAGATCTTTTCAAACCTGAAAATGCTATATAAATGCTAACCTTATTGGGATTATTTGGATTATAAATGCTAACATTATTGGGCCACCACTGGTTTGACTATTTCAGACTGGAAAAGGAAAAAGAAGGCTGGAGATGGGAAGGATAAACTTGACCAACTTCATAATTGAGGCATTCTTGTTTGTTGTAGCCTCCTACACTGTTACCTTATAATATTATTCCTGCTGTCTCAGCTTCCCTAAGAAGGGCTAAAATCATTTCCCCTGGTTCCTATGGATTTTATGCTTCTTAGCTGCCTGCCTATTCTTTAATCTATTGCTTTACCTTTATACCCAGTATCTATGTCCTCTAGGCTTCCATCTGATTGCTTGGGATGAACTATTGTCTTGTTTTTTGCTTTGATTCAGGAACACATATTTCCTTTGAGTTTTAATAGACTGCTTGCTTTAGTTCCCTGTATTATATAGAATTCTAGTATCTATATAAGCTCTGATTTTAGCCCCTTTACTTGGCTCTACTTTCTAGATTTTTCTTTCCAAGTACTGCCTTAATCATAAGCTTTTACATACTTTTCCCAGTATGTCCTATTCCCATGCATACCCTCGACTTTCCCCACAATTAGAGCTCCACAATTAGTGCCCCTGGATTCTGCTTTGCTCCTGATTTGATGTATGTACAATTTGCCATAGTACAGTGCAAAGAATACTAAATGTAGAATCAAAGGACATGGGTTCAAATCCTGGTCCTATCACTTAGCACCTATGTGATCTTGAATAAGTTATTCAACCTCTTTTGAACTCAATTTCTTCTATAAAAATAAGAAGTTAGATGGCATAGCCCCTTAGATCCCTTCTGTAAATGAATGATCCCATGTCCTTGGCACTGAACACAGAACATTATACTTAAGATGACCAAAATATTTTCCAAAGCCCAAATTGAGACATGTGCTCAAACAAAATATATCCCTTCTGTGAAGTCTTGTTGAAAAGAGTACACTTTCTTTTCTTGAAATCAGAACTCTCCTGGAAAATCCAGGACATATGGTCCCATAACTCCATGGCATTTGTCGGGGTTACAAAAGAAACAGCAGACTTATTTCCTGCTGCCATGTCGCTTACAGACTATTTGGGAAGACAGAAGCAGACACTTATGAAATAAGTAAGGCATGTCAACCTGATGCCAAAGCAAGTGATTGAAAAGTGAAAAATTCATTCAAAGTAATAGATTCTTTTTTTTCCTTGAAGAATAAATGAAGAAAGAAGGAAAAAGCTTTGGACTTGTAGTTATAAGAGAAATTCAAATCCAAGCCCCATCATTTATTTAAGTGGTGAACTTGATATCATCATATGACTTCTGTGTAATTCAATTTCCTCATCTATAAAAAGAGAAGTAATAATAGTTATAGTAACTATATTAAAGACATTTTGAACATTAAATAAAATGACTATGAGTACACAAAATTGTAAAATGTCAAAGAAAAATTATTATAATACAATATGAAGAATGAGACTGATGATGTTTGTGTATCAATTATAGAAGAACCAGATCTGGCTACAGGATAAAGATGTTTTGGGCTACAGAAATTCTCAAAGATCATCCACTTAACTCTAGAGGCATTATGTTTTTCCTTCATGAAGAAAGTGGCCCACACCAAAAAGAAGACACATTCTTGAGATTTTCAAATGAATATTATATGTCTCCAACAAATTCTTACTTTGTTATCTCATGAAGATGTGGAAATGACTTTGAATTCTTGAAAACTAAATCATTAACTCATAGTCTCTTTCAGGTCCTATCAAGTCAGAAATGATTTGAGGATAGCCAGAGTCATTCATAATTTGGAATTTTTGTACTTGGAGCAAAATTTAAGAGCATATTTAGATTTAACGTATATGTGTGTGTCTGTGGCAGAGAGGGAAAGTATCTTTCTATTAATGAGAACTTCCTTAAAACAAAGTGGGCTGCCTCTAGAAACATTGGTTTTCCCTTGACTGTAAGACTTCATGCAGAAGAATGAAGATCACTTTTCAGGTGTTTTATAATGTTGATTCCTTTCCTGTATGGATCAGATTAGATAGCCCCTGAAGTTGGCATCAATTCTCCAATTCTCTGATTCTGTGATCTATGCTGAAATACTACGGTACTGAAGATCTGATGATGTCAAATATATGATATGACATCAAATAACTAGTTTAACTGATTAATTCATGAAATTGACTATTTCTTTTAATATTATGTAGGCACTGGTATAGGAACATATAAAGTGGAGGCGATACCAGCATGTCAGTTTTTGTCAAGTGAATACCATTTAACGAATACCACTACAATTTCCGATTTTACAGGAGGAAGACATTTCGATCTCTCAGTAGATAGCCGATATTCACATTGTTCTTTTTGCTAATGTGGTTAAAGCAACCATTTTAGACAGAAATTAAATAAAGAACAGACAGCCAAGAAGTCTTTTCTGTACTTCAAAATCACTTACACTATAAAACCATATAGAAATAAAATCAAATCATTTAGAGAAATGTTAGATTTTATAAAGAGCAAGCTATGTTTCAATTACAACCAAAGAGATAGATAGATACATTACTTGAGCACTTGTATCACTCCTCCAAAAACAAACAAAAAAGAAAAAAGAAAATAGTCAAAAAGTGAAACCCTCTACTTTTATTTCCTTCCTAGATTATTTTTATTCAAGCAAACTGATAAAAAATAAACATTGTGTATTTCTTCTATACCCCAAAATGAAAGACTACACATTTACAATATTAAGGTGTGAAATTGCTTTCTCAACAAACTTTTTAACAATTTCATTCAAATGTAATACAATAATACTATTACTAGGTGGAGTAGACAGCAAAAGAGATAGTCAGAGGACTATAGAAATCTTTCATTTAAAAAGGGAAAGTTTCCCAGAGGAAGGTAATGAACAATTTATGTGAATCAGGTTAGAATTTGAGGAATAAAATGTAATCTTCATTGAGAAAGAATGAAATTCTTTGTGGAGAAATGGATATTAATAATTATCTTAATTTAGGTTAGACTCATTGGTCCCCTTTGGCTGCCAGCATATATTTTAGAAATTACTGTCCTATCTCTGCACAGTAAAATGAATCAGATCTATTTTCCTGCTATGTTTTCTCTTGTCAAGATAATCTGCAGGAATTTCAACTAACAACTTGTATGTATACTCTTCTACAGTACAGGAGAAACCTAATTTTTTAAAAATAATCTCTAAACATTCCCTAAATAATTTAGCATAGTTTGAAACAAAGCTGATTATGTAAGCCACTTATCAATAATTAAAGTAAATTATCCTGACCCTACCCAACTTTACTTTTTTAGTATGTGGTTGACCATTCATTTTCCCAGATATGGTAATTAATGATAAAGGAATGTTCATGGCGGCCATTTTTTTTCATCAGTGTAGAAGAACATGCCTAGACTACAGAGAGTAAATATGAATTTATTTCTGATGATAGCAGGCTAGCTGAAAAAGTTATACTTTTCCTTATTCCTTCCCTATGAAACTTGTACACATATAACTGAATTTATTTGATGGATTGAGGTTAAGTGAATGTGGTATAAATATTTATAAAACACAATTGTATTACATGCATAATTTATCTGCCTATCTATATATATACATATATATGTATATATACATATATATGTGTATATATATATATATATATTTATATATAGTGGAAAATATACTGGGAAATAAATTCTCCAAAAGAAAATTATTTTTCAAGGGCTCCAACACCCACCTCCTAACAATAAGTAAATGAAAAAGACTGTCTCTCAGAATGTGGACAATGAAACCTGAGCTATATCTATAGCATGTTGCAATTGTGGGGCAGTAGAAGGATTACCATTACTAATTATAAATAAAAATATCCATTCCTCTGATGATGTATAAAAAGCAAACCCATGTACAGTGTTGTGTGGTTAATATATTGCATTGTCCAAGTGAAAAATGTCCCCAGTGTTATCTTAACTTTTTCTACTTGTATTAATCAAGTGTTGATGACCATGACTTTAGGCCTGGAAATATTATGGTGGAAAACCTTGGCAGAGAGAAACTCAGATTGTACGTGAAAGAGGTTATTTATCATGTTGTCACTACACACCTAGGGATGTGAAGTTCAAGCTAATTTATTATCGCATTGTTTTCATTTTTACTGGGTGAGGAAAGGACTTACACTAAGGCAATCTCCCTGTGATCTGCCTCTGAGCAGCCGCAATGACACTGCTACTATTCTCGTTCATATTTTATGACCATTTCCCCCCCTGACTCTGCTATCTCTCTAGTAACATTCAAGAGAGTTCATTAGACCTCCTTGATGTCAAATATTAAATGTGCTTGTGAAGACAGGGAGTAGGAGGTGAAAGGGGAGAAACAAATGAATACTTTATCAAAGACTACTATATGCAAAATGTTAATTGCAAATTTATTTAACAGGACTAATTCCTTATGCACAAGGTCAATAAAAAAGCCCTAAGTGACAGTCAAATTCTGCAAATTCTATAGAGGTGGAGAGAGCAAGGTTGAAAGGTCTTTGGGGACATTGCTAGGACAGGACACTTTTTATCCCTCAAATAAATGCACATACAAAATGGACTGGGGACTGTTGAAGAGTGATGGGTTGACAGTCATGAAGCCTAGAGAATTGAAGAATTTGTTAGAACCGTGTACCAGAATTGCATGTGAGATTTTCAAATTCTTTTTCCTCAGGAGACTCTCACAGTCAGAAAACAGTTCACTCTAAATGTCCATTCAGGTTTTAGCTTTCCCCAAGAAATGGTGAACCAGAAATCAACTGGTGCACGGTTGTTGATGTGTGATGGGAGTGTATGGCATACATAAGTAAATTAAATCAGCAAGAGAAATGAACCCTCAGTAAGCAGTACAATAAAGACCTAAGTCAAGTTCTCCCTCTCTGGAGTGATTTTACAAGCACCTTATATCAGGGCCTCCCACTTTGCTAGAACTGTATTGCAATAGACTATCCATTTGGCATGGGTGAGTGAATAGCTTTTGAGAGTTAAATGCTCCATCTATTTAAAACTAAAGTAGTTGGGGAGGGGAATGATCTATGGTTATATAGTTGAAAAGCTATTAAGGCTGGTGACAGGGGTTCAAATTCTAGCTTATGTTTATTACCTATGCAATAGGTGGAACTTTTTCATCTACAAAATAAAAAGGTTGCACCCAGTTGGGTGCACTACTGTGCACCAATTAATTTCTAGTTCACCATTTTTCCAGTCTCTATAGTCCTATCTAACTCTGAATCAATGATTCTAAATACAGAGATCATTTGCCTCAAGGTACTGATGTGGTTTTTGACTCTATAAACTGAGAAAGACCATCTACTGAGGCAAAGAAGGGAAGTGTCATAGGTTGAGGAATGTAAGAATGAAATGATGCTGAATGAAGTGAGTGGAACCAGAAGAACATTATATACACTAATAGTAACATTGCATAATGATGAGCTATAATGTGCTTGTTTAGGTTAGCAGCTCAATAATCAAAGATAATTCTAAAAGACTTGTAATAGAAAATGCCATCCATAGCCAAAGAAAGAACTATGGAGTTTAAATGCAGACCAAAACTTGCTATCTTTAATTTCTAAAATTGTCTTTTTTTTCCTCTAATTTTTTTCCTGATTTGAATTAATTCTTCTTCACATGTAAAACCTATAATAGATTGCTTTCAGTCAGGGGAAGGGGGAGGGGAAAGGAGGGAGGGAGAAAAATGTCAAACTCAAAACCTTGCAAAAAAGTGTCATTGAAAACTACCATTGTATGTAGTTGAAAAATTAAATAAACAAAATATTTAAAAAAGAGGAAAAACTCTTAAAATGTTCATTCATTTTGACCTGTAGATCCTATTTCTAGACCTCAAGGAGGTCAAAGAGAGTGAAAAATGGTTTCATGCACCAAAATCTTCTCAGTAGCACTTTCTTTGGTAGCAAATGGCCAAGAACAAAGTAGACATCCTTTAATTAAGAGAAGGGCTATAAGCAATACTGAATATGAAAAATTTAAGGAAGTATAAAATAATTGAACAAAGTAGAACCAAGAAAAGTATAGATATATGTATTATGTATGTGTATGTACATATATGACTCCAAAAATTTAGATGTAAATAACAACAAAAAACCCCAAAGTGAAACTATGTAATTGTAATAAAGAAGTTTATCCCCAGTGAAAATTTAAGAAAGTACTACCCTTCTTTTCAAAAATGAGGAATTATAAATATGAAAGATTACATATACTTTTGGAGTCAATGTATAGGTTGGTTTTATTTAAATGATTTTTCCCTTATTTTTATTATTTGTAACAAAGGATTGCTTACTGAAGAAGTTAGAGAAAAAGAATATATATTCAAAGAAAATGGATAAATAAAAAGCAAAGCTAGAGATCATTGTAAATATAAAATAATGTCTCAATTGGTCCTGTTTCACATTAATTTTAATTCATTATTCAAGGCAGTGTAGTATTACTGATACTTTACCTGGAGTAGGAATGAAGAGCAAAGAGAATATGATATGAGAATTTCCACTGTTTAGGAATACAGACATTCATAGAAAGTCATGTTCAATTTGAATTAACATGAATGTTATATGAAAGCATTATTTTTTCCTTAACAAAGACAAGACTTGATAAACCCTGAAGACCTAGTCCCTGTGGCACATGAGAACTTTTTCATGGCTTCTAGAATTACTGAAGAAAATTGTATTATGCCTCCATGATGATAGGTGGGCAGCATAATGAATAAAGACTTGACCTTGGACTCTGAGTTCAAACCCTACCCGTAACATTAATCAGTTTTGTACCCTTAGACAAATCATTTTCCTTTCCTCAGTAGTCCTACTTTCTTCAATTTAATAGTAACTACTGCCCAAGGTCATTGTGGAGATAAAACAAGATAATGCATTTAATGTATTTTACATAAATATAAAAAAGAGTCTACAGAAAAGTAAGCTATTAAATAGGACATGTTCCAAAATTAAACTTCACTCTTTAAATTTGTGAGTAGAAAGTTAAGGTGCTGTGTTGGTTTTAGTTCTTCTTAGTGCAGGAAAAAGAAATGATCAATCACTAATGCCAATTTGGGCTTCACCTCTATCTGTGTCCCATCCTTATCCTCCATCATGGTGTGGATTTTTTGACTATCTTAATGGTCAAATAGACTTAATGTAGCATCTGAGGTAATAGGATTGTGTATGTGAATTTAAAGTGTGATTTTATTTACCATTTCTTTACTTTTATTCTAATCAATTGCCTCATGATGACATGAAAGTAACCCTGGATTTTTAAGATAATACTACAGAAACATAACCTTTAGAGAATATTACATAGAAAGAAGGGGTTCATTCTTAATGTGATAATGAATTGCATGTCTATTGCTGGAAGGCACAGGCAAGTTCAGTGCAATTCATTATGAAAAAGTTGCCAACTGGGTAATGATTCTGACCCTAGCAATTCATAAAGATATCTGCTATTTCTTAAAAAGATAACAGTCTGCATCAGTGAGGCGAAAATCTACACTAACTTATGAGTTTTAATAAAACCTGCATTCCTAAAGTATTGAAGTAAGCTTAAATTATCAATTCACATTTCCTTAACATTTTTATTTCCCTTTGAAATATTTATCTAGAAAACCATGGATGGGGAGGAGTTATGAGACATTAATTATAACTATAAGGTTAGGAAGAAGAGAAGGCTAAAAGGGTAAAATTAAGACCAAAAAAATGGTGCACAAAAATGGGCCTTTTGTCCAACACAGTACTTTAGATACAAAGAGGTCTATATAAAAGATAACAGAAGGTATACATTTTAGATACGAAGTTTAGCCTGGGAGTTAAAACTGGGTTGGAAATAGCATGAATTGCAAGTGATTTACGGAAAGGGATGATTCTGAAGGAGATTCATGGCATGTCCAGAAAGAAAGCATTTAAGGTTTTAATCTAGGACATATGATATAAAAAAAAACAACTTCATAAAAAAGAAATATTAGCAGTACCCATGGTTAGTAGAATCACTTTGAAACAATTGCAAAAGAAATGATGGGACAAATAAGGAAGAGTATAAGTTTCCAGATGACCAGAACATCAAAGTCTTTAAGAAAGAGGAATACAAAATTGGGACACATAGGGAAGAATTCTTGGAAAGGCTAGAGAAAAAAATGTCTTTCTCAGCCAAGAAACTGAAGGCTAAGATAATTCTTCCTAGTGGGAGCCTATAAAAAGTGCTATCTGTCAAATTTGGCATATTATGAATCTAAAGATAAAGGATATAGAAGTCAAGAGGACTAATTCATGTACACCTTTGACAAACCAAATCTATTTGAAAGAGTCTCCCAATCAAAGGAACATCTAGCTGTCTTCTCTGGAACTGGAAGAAAAAGTCGGCCAAAAAAAGAAAAAAAAAGAAAAGAAAAGAAAAGAAAAGAAAAGAAAAAGAAGCATCCTAGAATTTAGAGTTGGAAGGGATCTTAAGGTTCAACTAGTCCAATCTTTCATTTTAGAGAAGAATAATGAATCCCAAAGAGGTTAAATGAATTGTCAAAATTTATATAGATCCTAAGAATTTGATCTATAATTTAAAAAAAATCTTAGTACTATTATGGAAAGAAAAGAAAAGCATAATAAACAAACAAAGAAACAAAAAGATCCATGTGACAGTATATCTTGCTCCTTTGGTTGCTATAATTCCTTGTGTATATGTAAAATATATACAAATATAAAAAAAAAATTTAGATAGACCTCTTTGTTGGGTTTTTCCTCCAAGATGCATGGTTAGCAATAGTCTGTTTCCTTTCAGATTTGAACTAGTGTTTAAAGTGTTTAAAGAATTTAGAGTGCCCACTTCGGCTGCACATAAACTAAAATTGGAACGATACAGAGAAGATTAGCATGACCCTTGCGCAAGGATGACATGCAAATTCCTGAAGCATTCTATATATTTTTTTTTTTCATTTCCTTTTTCCTTCCACAAGTCTGGCTAGATACAACAGAGTTAAGTTTATGATTATGAAATAAAAGCTAAACTACAAAAAAAAAGAATTTAGAAAGAGAATTCTAGAGGGAGAAATTAGTGGCAATTAAATACCAATTGAACATGACTTTAGTGGGGCAGCTAGATAGAGTACCAGGGTCCAGGAGGTAGAGTATCAGGATTTGAGTTGGAAAAATCTTATTGCAAATCTAAACTCAAGATAGCATCTGTGTAATTCTAGGCAAGTTACTTAACCCTGCTTGCCTCAGTTTCCCCACCTGTAAAATGAGCTGGAGAAAGAAATAGCAAACCACTCAGATATCTTTGCCAAGACAACCCCCAAAATCGGGTCCTAAAGAATCAGATATAAGTCAAGCAACTCAATAACAACATATCAAGATCTGGCACCTCACCGGTTCAGCTTGGATGATGACAAGTCAGCAATAATTTATTAAACTCATGGATCAGGCATTGTCCTAATTGCTGGATCTGTCATATTAGCTTATTTAATAAAATTTACCCATACCTTAATATGGAAGGGGAGGCAAGAAGGAGAGAGATTGTTTGCTGGATCTAAATTTTTTCAAGTTTCCAGCTGAGTTATGTAACTGAAATAAAGTGACTTTGAAGATTGAAACTATCACTATGATTTGAGACCAATCTTTATCCTTTCTAAAAGATTTCTTATATGAAATACACTGGCTCCAAATCTTCAATATATGTATATTGGTATTTTTTTCAGATGATGAATTTTTTTCATTCAAGGATGAATATATTCCTAAACACTGCCAGCTCAAAATAAAACCTAGAGTTTTAGATTCCTTAAAATTCTATACATCCTTCCAGTGGTGAGATAAGATGAAAAAAGGAGCTACTAATTTCATGTTACCTAAATATTTTGCTTTTGCTCTTACAGAATGAAGGCTCTTCAAAGATTTATAGATCAGTAAGATGGGACTCCAGAAAGAATCAGGTCCATTATGCTCTGAATAACATAAACCTTTCCAGTCCCTTCCAGCAGCACCACTCTCTTTCCTCTTATACCACCTCATCCTGTGTGTGGTCCCAGGCAACTCCTAGCTCAGCTATCCCAGTTCTCAATGGCTTATGCAGTTCTCTAGAATCATTTAAACATCTGCCAAAACTGGGCTGGTATGCATAACACAATACTTTGGTATTAGTAAATGTGATAGCTAAATCCTTTCTCTACCCTCTGCTCCTCTGAACTAGGGAGTCCAAGAAACTTGTCCGAATAGCATAGCTAAGGGGATCACTACCATGTCTGGAATGGGTATTAGGGACTTTTCTGATATCCTTAAGAGAATAAGATATTTTAATGGCTTTACAATATTGGCATTTATATTAAAATTTTCTTTTTTATGTCTCAAGTAATAAATAAAAAGACTAATAAATATGCCCATGTATATATTGATTTATATTTTTAAAATAAAACTAAAATCTAAAAACTACTTGACAGCAAAATAGTGATTCCATTCTTAAACTTGCTATTTGTCTAATTTGGTTTTGTTTGAATCATGTTTTTTAAGAAAAGATTTATGATAATAAGGGAGAAAGAGGGAATAAGCCAGAGAATCCTTTTATTCTAAGTTTGCTTTCCACTGGATTTAAAATCATTGAGAGGCTTCCCATCTCTCTCTCTCTCTCTCTCTCTCTCTCTCTCTCTCTCTCTCTCTCTCTCTCTCTCTCTCATACACACACACACACACACACACACACACACACACACAGAAAGAGAGAGAGAGAGAGAGAATGCTTTTTCATTTTAAGTTGTCAATTACTCAAAACTAAGAAACACTATTTACCCCTCAGACAGCAATGTTATGACCTTTGTGGGGGTACCTACAAGATGCTTCACAAATAAATCACCAGAATAAGGTCGACTGGCAAAAGTCGTCACTTTGAAATATTACCCTATTATTGATCACAAAGTTCAAATGTAAGTTCACAATTCAATAAGCATGGACCATAGAAAGGAGGTCTGGATTTATATGACCTTCCTTTTTCTTACCCTGGTAACCAAAAGTCCTTTTAATCTTTCCTAATAAATTTCAGATTTTTCTCCTTAAAGGAAAAAAAAAATCTGAATTCAATTTCATGAGTGGTTAAACTACTATCCAACCTATCAAATGGAACATAATCATTAAAGTAGCTTACAAAAACACAGCTATATTTCTAATTGTTTTACTATTTTCATTTTGTTTTCATCATTATATTTTGTTGATTTCTAAAAGAAATTTGAGCTAAATAACTTACTAAAAAATTAATACAATTCATAATGATTATTCATACCTTTCTTCCATTGACATTAATTCCCTTTAACTATGGAAAGCAATAGTAAAATTCTTGAAGGAAACTGAACTAAATATCTGACATCTCAATCATTAAAAGGGGCTTTCATTTTTGTTGTTTTTGAAATTGAAAGAATAGTATTTGTGAAACCTGTATTTTGTTTTTTCTACTCATTTTGTGGGCTTTGAAAATAATCTTTTTCACCAAAGTTTGCATGTGAAGATAATTGAGATTCTGAAATCAATATTATAAGAACTATTCATGCCATACTATTAAAAAGAATTACATTTTTAAGGGAATTTGGTTCACATTGTTACTACTACTAACTGAAAGCAAGTTCTCTTTCTTTGATCTATTTTCTTATGTGTAAATTTTACAAATCCTTACTAACTGACATTATTTTCAAACCTCTAGAAAGAAGGTTTTTTGCTTGGGCTTCATAAACATATTTAAAAATGTTTCAATAAAATAGTTTTTAAAAACCTCAAACTTCTATAATTTCTTTTATATATTTAATCGTTTTGAGTGAGCAGCTATGTGGCATAGTATATAGAACACTGGGTTTGGAATCAGGAAGACTCATCTTCATGAATTCAAATCTGGCCTCAGATACATGCTAGCTGTGTGCACCTGGGCAACTCACTTAACCTGGTTAGGTTCAGGTTCCTCATTTGAAAAATAAACTGGAGAAGGAAATGGCACACTCCTCCAGGATTTTTGCCAAACCCTGGAGTCAAGAAGAGTTGAATCTTTGTTGTTGTTGTGTTGATCCTTCATTCCCAAAGAGCACCAATGACAGAACTAAAAGAATGGAACAACAAATTTTTTTTTCCTTAGATGAGATACATGAGCTTCCTTCATCATTTTGTCCAAGGGGTCCATACCTTTCACATGCAAAAACAAACACACACACACACACACACACACACACACACACACACACACCAAAAACAAAAACATACACCTAAGAACCTTTGATTGATAAATAATATTGCCAAGTTAAAATGAATTGACATAGATTAGAGGCATGATCTTTGGAATCAGTTTTGAATCCCAGTTATCTATGAGTGCTATTTACAACCAAGGTCAATCAGATCTTCATTCCTCTCAAGGTTACATTCTGAACTTATCCTCTAAATTTCTCCTACCACTCACACACCTGGAATCTTAGTCTTCTTTCCAAATCCCTTTTCATGTATTTTCTTTTATGCATTGATTTTTGCATTGTGTACTTATTTATTTTTTTTCCCTCTATTAGAATGTAAGTACCCTGAGGACAAGGATTGTCTTTCTGTTTATATTTTTGTTTTGACTGATTGACACATAATCTGCAGTCAGTATTTATTGACTGATTGGCTTGAATTAGTTTTCTCCTATATGGACCTTATTTTCCTCAGATAAAGCTGTTGGATTCTGAGACTCTAAGGTTTCTTTCCAGTTTTCAATTCTATGAAAGAAAATGAAGTTCCAAGATTCCATATAACTACTTTTTCAGTAGTTGCTGCAAGGAGATGTGTAGGGTGGGATAAGGAGCAGAGAAGCACATACCATATCATTACCAATATTGTTAATTAAGCACTAAGTTCAGTTGTTTCTACATGCCAAAGGAATAACATGTACTGACTGTGCCCTACAAATGTCACGAACTGCTCATTACCTTCATATATACAACTTTAGAAATGTTGACATTTTCTCTCTGAATTTTTTAATGCATCATAATGCTTAATATTTTAAGGACCTGGGTTTTATATATATATGTGTATATATATATATATATATATATATATATATATATATAATTTTTCTTTAGATAAAGTGTCTGATATGAAAATCATATGTTCTTTCCTTTAGGGTCTTTTCTATTTTTCTGTCTAGTTCTGCAAAAATTAAATTCTATATTCTGTAACTTTATTATTAAACTTACCATTCAATTTGAGGTCTTGTGGTGCAATAAAACCCTTGGAGGAAGTACTCTTACATTTCCCAGATTACATATTCAAATAATTCCAATTTACTCATAAATCAAAATGGTCTAAGAAACAAGATATGGAATATTTGCAACTGCATAGCACCTGGAATAGATGTTTACATATACCTATGGGTAGAAAAAGCACAGATAAGTCCATCAAAGTTTTTGCATGAGCTTTAGAATATATTATAATTCATCTTTTAGTATATTTGATACTCAGAGCATGAAATAGTAGAATTGCAATGTATCTTCTTTAGCTTATATTTGAATATTTTAGATATTATTTAAGAGACTCTTTATAATTATTCTGAGAATACTCTCAGTTACCTATAAAATGAGTTGATAGTTTACCTTTTGTGGCATCTGCTTCTGAAGTTTGGTTGTTTACTTTATTGCTAAAACCCCTCCCCCCAAATTAAGCAATTTCTATTTCCTCAATATATTGCTTTTATAACATTTTTCATCTGACTTAAATGTTTTCCTTCTGTTTATAGGTGGCACAGTGCATAGAGTTCTGTATTTGGAATCAAATGAGCTGAGTTACATTCTGACTTCAGAAATTTAACAGCTGTGTATCCTTCAAGAAGTCTCTTAGCCTCTTGGCTTAAGTTTCATCATCTGTAAAAAAGAAATAATATTATGGTCACCTTTACATGGTTATTGTGAGGATCAAATGAGACAAATGATATAGATAAATGTGTAATTTTAAAACACTAAATAAAGACTAGAGATTTTTAAAATCACAGTTAAACTCTATACAAATTACCTACAAAAATGACTCCTTGAAAACAAATCTGTCTACCCTCTGCCTTCACTACCGCTCTTTTCCCTCTCTTCTAAACCCTCTGCAATCTGCCTCCTGACCTCATTACTCAACTGGCACTGCTCTGTCCAGTGTCTCCAATGATTTCCAAATTTCAAAATATAAAGATCTTTTCCCATTCCTAGACCTTTTCAGTCCTCAACTTTGCTGTAAGTCATTCAAAGTCTCACCTTTCAAAGAAATTCATTAAGACGCTACTTTGCAAACTTTACCAAGTAAGAGTTGTGTGGGCAAGGGCAAGCAGGTCATCTGATGGGAAAGGGCTTGTATAAGACAATATCTCGTCTGATCTGGGCATCTTGAGTTGACCTGGATCATGGAATACTGCTTTAGCAGTGATATTGGTGACTGACCTAAATTAAGAAAAGGCCAGTTAGTCATTTAATTGATGTTTTTATTAGCTCATTTCCATCTTCTGGAAACTATGCTAAAGGCTGGGAAGGACCGAAGTACCATCTCTGCCTTCAAGGATCTCAAATTCTAATTATCGGAGAGATACTATATAAAATTTCCATACATTCAAGATACATATTGTTAAGAAGTGATGATCTCAGAGGAAGGAGACTAGGAGTAGTAGAAGGATAAAGAAAGTCCTCTTCTTAAAGGTGGGGTTTGACCTGAGGTTGGAAAGAGTTTTAGGTATGGGGGACAGGCAGTGAGATGAAGTATCAAGTATAAAAACAGCAGGTAGTTCATTGTATTGGATCATAGAACAACTGGATGGGAGGAAAGTTAAAATGTTAACTGGGACAACTAATTGGCAGAGTAGATATAATGCTGGGGCCTGATGTCAGGAAGACATACCTTCCTGGATTCAAATATAGCCTCAAATCCCAACTAACTGTATGATCCTGGGAAAATCACTTAACTCTGTTTGCCTCAGTTGCTCATCTGCAAAATGAACTGGTCAAGGAAATGGTAAACATTCCTGCATTTTTTTTTCCAAGAAAACCCCAAATGGGATTAAGAAGTGTTGAACATGACTAAAATGACTAAACAACAAAAGCATGAGATGCTCAGAAAGGTGATGTGTGATAGAAAGACCACTGCTCAAAAATATTGTATGGTACAGAAACCACTACTCAAAATCAAAACAAGGACTTAGATATCTTGAAAGCAGAAAGGAATTTATTGTATTTTCATGTGAAGTCAGTACCTGCTAGTTGAACAGGGAGCCCAAGGGAGTACAAGAAGCAAGGCTTATTTATACCCTAACACAAGCTCCTCCTCCCTAACTCCCTTCTCCTTATCTCATTGGATGGATTTCAGGGGTCACAATCCAGTCACTAAAATCTTCCTTATTAACAAAAAAAAAAAAAAACAAAAAAAGTATCACAATACATGGTGTTTTTGAAAAACACATTTTTGTAAGTTAGCCTCAGGTACTATTTTCCAACAAAAAGAAAACAACAAAGGCAGTTTTGTGTGTCTACAAACAAGATCTGAGGGAGGGTCATGCACAACACTTGGTGTTTTGAAAAACATGTTTTTGTAAGGTCATTTATCCACAGATGTTGTTTTACAGGGGAGTGCATTCCTATGGGATACTACTACTACTACTACTACTACTACTACTACTACTACTAAATTATTATTAACCATTTTGAGGAGGCTTCACTTCTGGGGGATTACCTCTCACAATGGGACAGAATTATAAAGAAAAAGGGCTTTGAAATCCATTTACTTTTTTGTTTTTGTTTTGATTGTGAAAGCCTCTGGAATTACTACTTCTGGATTTTTAAGTCTCCAAAATCAGACAATTAAAGAACAAAAGCCAACTACCATTGTTGCTGTGGCCCACAGAGAAAATAAGCCCTATGGTCCTCTCTCCTTGGCAAGATATTCAACCGTATTCTAAACCAACAATAACATCAGTAGGTCTGTAGCCCAAAGAGATTTTTTTTAAAGGGTAAAGAACCTATATGAACCAAAATATTCATACCAGCTCTTTTTTGAAGTGGCAAAGGATTGGAAATTGAGGGGATTTCCATCAGTTGGCAAGTGGCTGAACAAGTTTTGCTTTAGGATTATAAAAGAACACTATTGTGCTATAAGAAATGATGAACATGATGATTTCAGAAAAACCTGGAAAGACTTAACAGGAATTGAAGAAAGTGAAGTTAACAGAACCAGGAGAACATTGTACATGGCTACAGTAATATTATATATTTATTTATATATTTATCAACTATGAATGACTTATCTCTTCTCAGCAATACAATGGTCCAATAAAATTCAAAAGGAATCAAGATGAGAAATGCTCCTCCAGAAAAAGAACTAATGGTGTCCAAATGCAGATTGAAGCATTCTATTTCTCTCTCTCTCTCTCTCTCTCTCTCTCTCTCTCTGTGTGTGTGTGTGTGTACTCATGTGCTTGTGCTCAGATTGTAACTATCATATAAAACTGAACTTCATCTGCCTTCTTATTCAGCCAAGAATCCCCAGTCTCATTAAGCTTCTCTAGTACTTTACTTCTGAAGGAATTAAACACTGCCTTCTTAGAAATGGATGAACTATCTTACTGATAAATCTTGTGAAATTTTCATTTTTCATTTAGAAGCTTCTGTATTTCCCCCCATCATTTTCATCAAACTAATATTGATGTTTGCAAGTGTTCTGAACCAGAGGAGCAAATGCATTGCTCTACAAATCAGTAAAAGCTGCCCAATCCTTTTCTTCTTCACTATTGCCAATGGTATGTTGACTCAACTTTCCTTTCAAGTTAGCAACAAACTTTTCCAGCTCAGAGAAGCACTCTAATCTCTTTTCAGTATTTGGGAGGCTGCAAAGGAAAGTGTGGGAGAGTAGAGGTTAGACTAACTTCCAGACTGAAATTTTCTTTAGGTTTTTTGCAAGGCAATGGGGTTAAGTGACTTGCCCAAGGCCACACAGCTAGGTAATTATTAAGTATCTGAGGTCGGATTTGAACTCAGGTACTCCTGACTCCAGGGTCTGTGCTCTATCCACTGTGCCACCCAACCGCCCCCAGACTGAACTTCTACAGAGCCATTGTGCTGACCTCATTGCTGTGCTGGTGAAACCTGGACAGCACACCAGTTACCATGCTAGAAAACTGAATAGTTTCCATTTAAATTGTCCTGGGAAGATTCTGAAGATCACCTGACAGGAGAAGACAGAGGTCCTCTCTTGAGCTAAACTGCCAAGCATTCAAAAGTTACTAAAGTACATCTATGATTAACTGGCCTCATTGTTCAAATACTAAATGAACACTTGCCAAAAAGAGTATTTTACAGAAAACTCACACAGGGAAAGCACTCACAGGGGGTCAGAAGAAGTGATACCTAGACACCCAGAAGATCTCTCTTGAGAACTTTGGAATTCATTGTTCTGCATAAGAGACCCACCATGGTATATCCTCATCAGAGAGGGCGCTATGCTCTATGACCAAGGCAGAATTGTAGCAGCTCAAAGGAGACATGAGTTATGTAAGCTAACTAATCTAGCTGTTCTCATGAATTATTTGTGCCCAATTTGTGGTAGAATATTTCAAACTCCCATTGGTTTGATCAGTCACAGTGGAACACATCATTTTGGTCTTCATCAATAAGGATGGACAAGAATCACTTTGTGTGTGTGTGTGTGTGTGTGTGTGTGTGTGTGTGTGTGTATCTGTGTCTTCTTTAACAACATGACCGATATGGAAATATATGTTGCAAAATTGAATAAGTATAAATTATATAAAATTCCTTACCATCTCAGGGAGGAAAGAGAGAGAGAGGGACAAGAGAATCTGAACCAATATTTTAAACCATTATGTTAAAATTGTTTTTACATGCAATTACAATAAAATAATTTTTAAAAATAGCCAGCAACATCCATCATTTAAACCCAGTACATGGGGAAGCATGAGTACAAAGATCAAGTTAGAAGATACAATGCCTGTTTATATAAGTCTGGCTGTCCTGAACAGTAAAAATTTGACTCAATGCAAGCAGCTGCTGCTACTGCCATTATTCACAAGCTATCTCTACAAAGACCTTCAGAGTGAGTGTGTCCCTTTTTGAAAACTTCCAGGCCTTCAGGACAGCTGCTTATTTCTACAAGTAACTTTCTTATATTGCAGGCAGCACAAGGGAGGGGCTGGTGGGGCAGTTTGGATTTCTGTGAGGGTAGTTTCCAGAGATTTCTCTCTTGTTCCTTCCTCCCTTTCTGCTTATTTTTTCCTATTATTCCATGAAACCAATACAATTAATATTAATTGTGTATCAATTCCACTTCGTCATTGAAGAAACTATTGTAAAACTTCCTGGTTGCTCTCTTCAATTATTCTCTACTTTCCTAGAACATTAATATTCTTTACAAAGAGATATTTACCAGTTTGGGGTGCTGGAACCCACTAACACTGATTTGTCAGTTCCCAGGATGCCTTTATACTATATAATATTAGTAGAATACCTGGAAGTAGTGGAGGATCTATGCTTAGAATTCCACTAGAAAAGGTTGGGGGGTGGAGAGAGGGAGTGCAGAAGGACTGAGAAGATTGGGAATTGAACATGAATATTATTTAGAAATTCAGAGGATAAAAGGGAAAGAGATTTAACTCTGACCTCCTTTTTGTCATCCTTCTATATTGAGACCCAGAGTGATGATGAAGAACTAGAAGGTGAAAGAGTTGTTTCTTCTCATACATACACTATTTTAGTTTCATTTGTTTTGGTTTTCCACTCTCTAAAAAGGTCATTTATTCCCCTATAAATCTCCATCTCTCCCAAATCTACCTGTTTCGGCATGAATGATCGATAAAACCTTTATTAACACTTTACTGTGTGTTAGTACCTCTACTATGTCTTCAAGCTATAAATACAAAAAAAAATTAAGACAGTTTCTCTAAAGATCTTACATAGTAAATGGGGGAGATATTTCTCTGTTTTTGTCTTGCTGTCTCTGTCCATCTGTGTCATTTACACACATACATACATACATACATACACACACACAGACAAACATATCTATGATTCAGAAGGGATGAGAAGACAAGGACAAAAGACCTAGTCTAGAAATGACCTAGAAAAAAAGAATTTTATTTCCCTGGCAAGATAAGATGAAAATTATACTTAGAACCCAGAGTGCCAGGAACAGTGTTCTGTTGGGAGATAAATGAGAAGTATCAGGAAAATTGTGTCAGTATACATAAGATGCTCCATAAAAGACCAAAAAAAACCCCCAAAACAATGAATAAAACCTTGATTTTCAGCTTTGACAATTTCTGAGGTATAAAAGTTCGCACTGAAAATTTAGCAATCAATGTTTACAAATCAGTATTAGTAGGTTCCCGCACACCCATACTGGTAAAAATTCTTTGTAAAGAATATTAATGTGTGAGGCAGCTAGGTGGTACAGTGGATAGAGCATCAGCCCTGGAATCAGGAGTACCTGAGTTCAAGAAAGATCACTATGATCATTCAATAAATATTTATTAAATCTCCTGTATATAAACGACCAAGACTTATTTTGTTCTAAACTTCATTCAACTAAAAAGTAGCCCACTTTTTCAGGAAAACCAGTTAATTGAAAAAATATGACTGATATTGTCATTAAATAATCTGTTTTTCAATTTTGACTTTTTTCCATTTACTATAGTTGTTTCTGTAGGTAAACCAGTGAACCCATATGGGTATCAAGTTCCTTCATATGTGAAATAAATAGTAACATTAAATAGTCTCTTTCATGTCTAAATCCTATGATCCTTATTACTAAAACAAGGGACAAATAAGAACAACAGCATGTAAAGTATAAACTTTTGAAATTTTAATGTACCATATCTATGTAATCTCTCATTTTTGTAGCTTTAGCAGTGGAATGTAGTTTGATTACTATGCATTAATGATACTATTGAAAATGATAATGGTTAATGTAACCTTATGGTGATATTTCTGGTAGTATGTCTTCTTGATAATAAATTACACTAGTTTATGATATTCATGAATTTAGAGAAATAGTTCCTTACTCATATAGAGAATTTTTTAAGTAGGTGAAGAAGGTTTAAACTGTAGTTTCATCTTAATGTCCAGTTTTGGCTGACTCTTGACTTTAATGGAATAATTGAATATTTGGTAACCAACAGTTACAAATGTACTAAAAACAAACAAACCTTTGCTCATAAATATGTCCCTCTTTGCTGAGACATATTTCAGTTGTCCTAATTTTGATGACCCATTTGGTGTTTTATTGGAAAAGGATACTAGAATAGTTTGCTATTTAGCTTTTAGGCTAATTGTACAGATGAGAAAACTGAGGCAAACAGGATTGTCTTGTACAAGATTATACAGTTAGTAATTGTTTGAGGTCAAATTTGAACTCAGGAAGATGATTCTTTCTGACTCCAAGCCTAGTGCTCCATCCATTGTGTCGACTAGTTGTAGAGCCTCCTGAAGGCATACTGACCTGATAGTTAGAAATTATTTGGGTCCTTTCCTGCAAGTCATTTCCATTGGATTCTGGCACTATATCTTTGGGGGGCATATAGGATCCAGCATCATTGTCTTTGAGTGGAGATTTTCATGAGAATTATCGTTGGAAAAATTTATCAGAAAACATTTTTCAAAATTCTACTATGTGCCAGATTGGGGCTAAAAAGAGGAAAATGAAACATTATTCCTCAAAGCAGCTCATATTTCCATCTGAAACTTGTTCTGTAAAAACTATAAAATATTTAGCAAAAAAAAAATCATGTCCCTAGATCCACAAAGGCATTATCCCACTAAAGATGATTTAATGAGATTTAGTCTTTTCAGATTTGTTGAAGATAGTGATTTTATTATGGATTATTTTGTTACATTATAAAATCCATATATACATATATGTAAAATGAAGTAAGTTTACAAAAGAAAATAATAATATTTAAATAGAAAGGGTTTTTTATTGTTAAGTTTATGGACCCAAGATATAGATCCCCTGACTTAACAAGACTTGAAATAAATAAATTTATAATTTGAAAATATTTAAATATTTACTATTAATAAATGAATATTCAGAATCTAAAAGCCTTTGGAGATTTTTGATAAAGTTATATTTAACTCCTTTGTTCAGGACTCACTGCAGTCTTAGTTTCCTGGAGCTGTCTTCTCATTTCTCAGCATTCTAGGTTTATCAGAATTCACCTCTTCCTAACTGTCTCATTCCTTCTCACTGTTGAATTCTAGTAGGTCCCTCTTCCTTTCCCTGTGTATCTCCTCTTCCTCTTACTTTAACTGCCCTACATATCATTCCTAGAGGATTTTATGGGGTGACTAGGTAGTGAATCTGATAAACTAATTAGCCCTAAAGTGTTAATGAGTGGTAAAGACTTAATCTGTAATTTCCAACTAACCTATTTATTTTAATGAGAATCTTCAATGAGTGATTGGATATGTCAGGTACCTTGGTAAATCTTCTAGAGACACTTTTGGAGGGCAAGTATGGAGGAAAAATAATCTTGTTACTGGGATGCATGGCTTGATTCAGACAGATACCACTTCCTACCCCTCACTGAACTGCAGACTAAATTGACTAAACCTCAGTGAATTATCCACTTTAGATTGGGCTAGAGCTGTATACACAAAACCTCATTGTACCTGCATTCTCTAGGCACCTAACAAATAACTAGGAACACCCCTGACCATCTTTCTTTCTTTTCTTTCTTTCTTTCTTTCTTTCTTTCTTTCTTTCTTTCTTTCTTTCTTTCTTTCTTTCTTTCTTTCTTTCTTTCTTTCTTTCTTTCTTTCTTTCTTTCTTTCTTTCTTTCTTCCTTCCTTCCTTCCTTCCTTTCTTTCTTTCTTCCTTTCTTTCTTTATCTCTTTCTTTTTTCAAGGCAATGGGGTTAAGTGACTTGCCCAAGGCCACATGTTTAGGTAATTATTAAGGGTCTGAGGTCAGATTTGAACTCAGGTACTCCTGACTCCAGGGCCTGTGCTATATCCACTGTGCCACCTACCCACCCCCTGACCATCTTCTTTATCTGGGCAGGCTACCTGTCATTACAGTATTCAAATACTTCAGAATGTTGCTTCTTGGGTAAGTGTGCTAAACAGGTCCTGGTGAGGGGAAAGATCTATAAAAGGATATTCCCTAAGATTGAACTCAATAGATTGATGAGAGACTGACACTTGACCTTTGTCTACTTAATTTGTACAGAAATTTGGTAACTATGCTTGAAGGACAACAAAAATGTGCATACCCTTTCATCCAGCAATACCACTACTGGGTCTATACCCAGAAGAGATTATGAAAAAAAGGGTAAAAACATCACTTGTACAAAAATATTCATAGCAGCCCTGTTTGTGGTGGCAAAGAAAAGTGAATGTCCTTCAATTGGGGAATGACTTAGCAAACTGGTATATGTATGTGATGGAATACTATTGTTCTATTAGAAACCAGGAAGGATGGGAATTCAGAGAAGCCTGTACTGCTTTGCATGAACTGATGCTGAGTGAGATGAGCAGAACCAGAAGAATACTGTCCACAAAGCAACATGTGGGTGATGATCAACCTTGATGTACTTGCTCATTGCAACAATCAGGCATAATTTTGTGGTATCTGTGATGGAGAATACCCTCTCTATCCAGAGAAAGAATTGTGGAGCTTGAACAAAGACCAAAGACTATTATCTCTAATTTTAAAAACCCAATTATCTTATTATGTAATTTTGCTATGTCTTATACTTTATTTTTCTTCCTTAAGGATGTGATTTCTCTCTCATCACATTCAACTTCAGTCAATGTATATCATGGAAGCAATATAAATACTAACAAACTGACTTTTGTTGGGGGTGGGAGGAGGGAAGCAAGATTAGGGGAAAAATTATAAAATTCAAGATAAATAAAATTGTTATTTTGTTAAAAAAAAGAAACTTGGTAAGAAGAGATGGATTTTGCAAACTTGACAATTTCTTTTTTTTACCAGACCTATGATTTTAATCAGTGTATTGATGATGATGATGATGATGATGATGATGATTTAATTGCAAGTACAGAGGCTAAATCGGTACTTTAAAAAATTCTCACACTCATTTGGCAGTTCAGACATTTGTCAGGAAATAAGCATATATTAAGTACCTACTAAGTTGTGTTAAACTAGGGGATAAAAAGAGGCAAAATGTCATCATGTGACCACCAACATACAAATATTTACAAATGTGCTATATACAGATTAAATAGAAAATAATTAAGAGAGGCAACGAACTAGAATTAAGAGGCTTTGGGAAAGGACTTAACAGAAGATGAAAGATTTTAGTTAGGATTTGAGAACATTCCAGGAAGGCTCTAGAGGATTCCCATTCCCTTGATGCAGCAAAATTGAAGTATATAGTTATCCCTTCCCAATCACTAGGTTTAGGACCACTAGATCCCACTGTGATCTGGAAAATGTTTGTAAAATTTTTTGGCATTTCTTTCTTACCAGAGAAGTCTGAATTATAATAGAACAAATGATAAAATTTGTTGATATTATGTAATACTGTATATCATGTATTTCTGAGTTTATAAACGTTTTTGTGTACCATCTGCTGGCCTTTGCCTATCATCTATAGCTTCTACAAATCTTCCTCCCCCCAAAAATTTCTATTTAATTTCTTTTGCTCATCCGTAATATATTGAAAAGGAAATAGAGAAAGTCATGATGTAAAAGGGATAACTACTTTTTAAAGTGACAAGGGTGGTTCATGAAGACTTTATTGGATTTGAACCTTTCATTCTTCCTTAGGCTTTGACAAGCCAACTTTGGCTTTATTTTGTTCAGCACCAGATTCAATAGCATTTCCTAGGACTTTTTCAAGCAGTTGTGTTTTTAATTCCCTTGTTCTCCTCATTCTTTTATATGTGGTCTTCCACTACAAAAATGTAAGCTCCATTGGAGTAGGGAGTATCCACCATGGATTTTATTTGTATCTCTAACTCTTAGCAAATGCTTGATTCATAATTACTGCTTAAGAAATGATTTAATAAATCTTAAAACAAATGCTTATCCAGAGAAGTGAAGCCAATTAATTGTTTCCTCATAAGCAATAAAATCATTCTGCAACAAAATTTTTAGCCTATTGTACTCTCAGTAAATGCTCCAAGGTCATTTTGCACTGTTTTTCTTTCATTAAAAAAATAAAAATTAAAAAATAGATTAAGAGAAATGTATCACAATCAGACAGCATCAGCATTTACTTTAGCATTTTTAATAATTTTATTTTTAATTCTTACAAGGGAAAATTGACCTTTCCCTTCACCTTGTAAAATCAAAGGGCTAGATATACTTCCTCTCCCCCATCAACAAATCCATTCTTTCATACTGGTATCTAAGCTGGGTGAAAAGGACACCATGACCTCAGTCACATGCATGCTGTAGTGTGATTGGGGGGAGGTAATGGGCTTTGTTCCCTTTTTTTTGTATTTTCCTAAACTCTTTTATTCTTTCCTTAGTTCTTCAAGTGAAAATGCAATAGGCAGTTCATACTCAGGGTAAAGATAAAATGGTTCAGGGAGTCCCCAAATAATGTATTTTGTCTTTCAAACAAATCCAACAAGAGCAGTTCGGTGAGATTCATCATTGTTTGGTTCTTTTAATTTTTTTAGTGCCCCCTTTCCCTTCTGGTTCTTGTTTCTCATTTGTTTAGGGGCCAGGCTTTCATCCATTCAAGAAGGGGTGACACCACATCCATTTCAAGTGACAGCTAGCAAATAGCCTAGTCCTGCCTGATTAAGTGGATAGGGAGTTCTTCCTTTTCTCCCTTTTTTCCTTCTGAGAAGGTTCATCATGGAGAGAAAAAAAAAGAAAACAAGAAAAAAACAATTCTTAGTTTGGTAACTCTTGATAGTTAAAATTTTAGTCTTTTTGAAGGGTTTTGTAGGATAGGGAAATACTTTGTTTCTGGAAAATGTTAGCCCAATTGGTTGAAGAGTATGAGTACTTGTAACCAAGGAAACACTTTAGACAACCATAGGTAATGCTGGGAGGGGTGGGAATTTGACCCTCAGGAACTGCTTTAAGCCCCTTCAGGGGATTCTTAGATTGGTTAATTTATACACAACTGGTATGTTCAGGATGGTTAGTTGTGAATAAGTCAAGTGAACAATCTGGATTATAGAATACACATTCTGACATAGTCATATTTTGATTGAAGTAGCTGTGAAGAACACAGCAGTGATAATTATGTATATTCTTAACCAAAAGTAATGCCATAATGTGTCCTATCCTCATGGGGAGAGTAAGTGAATGCATAGAGAAAAGAAAAAAAAGAGAGGGAAATGAATTGGGAACAAAGTCTTGAAGAGTGGATTTTGAATCAGTAAGACTTGAATTCAGGTCCTACCTTCATGGCTATGTGATCTGGAAGAAATCACTTACCTCCATGCCAGTTAGATAATTCCTTTGGATTTGTTTAGAGACATATGAATGAAATCTTTTTTTTCCCCAAGGCAATGGGGTTAAGTGGTTTGCCCAAATCCACATGGCTAGGTAATTATTAAGTGTCTGAGGTCGGATTTGAACCCAGGCACTCCTGACTCCAAGGACGGTGCACTATTCACTGCACTACCTAGCTGCCCCTCCATATGAATGAAATCTTACAGAGATGAAGATGATCTTCCTTCTCAAAGAGGACCATGACATGAGGGAGATGATGCCATGACAAGCATGTGACTTGGATTTGAGTGAGGGCATGAGGTGCTAAGTCGCCAGTATCAATTTCTCCTCCAGAGCCATCTGGGTCCAGTGGCCAGATATGCATTAGGACAACTGGAGATAACTCTGGATGTGGGCAATCAGGGTTAAATGACTTGCCCAAGGTCACACAGCTAGTAAATGTCAAGAGAGAAAGGTCAGGAACAATGATACCAAGAGACAAAGGCAGACAGAGTTAAATAGAGACAATAAAAGAAGGAAAGGTTGGAGGGAGAGAGAGAGAGAGAGAGAGAGAGAGAGAGCGAGAGAGAGAGAGAGAGACAGAGAGAGACACAGAGAGAGAGAGAGACAGAGAGACAGAGACAGAGACAGAGACAGGGAGACAGAGAAAAAACACCTCTGCATGTGCTGGTGATAAAAATCTAAGAAAACATTAAAGTCCCTAAGAAGACAAATGACAAAGATTTCCAGAAAGAGGGAAGGACATGAAAAGGACAAGATAATTTGTGGAAAGAGTGAGAAGGAAGTAAAAGAGCAGTGTGCATGGGGTGGGGTCCTTAACATCTATTGTTTCTTGTTATTTGTCCTTCATTCTCAAAGGAAACCATAACATCAGGGAGGTGATGCCCTGGCATGCAAGTGAGTTGGATTTAAGGGTGCTGTGCAAAGATACCAATCTCACTTTCTCCTCAGCTTCCATCTGGGTTCAATGACCAGATATGAATAAGAAAGATGAGATGACACTGGAAACAGTGGGAAACTTTGACTTTTTAAAACTAGATATTTTCTAGGTTGCAATTTGACTGAGGCAACTTCCATTCAGTGTAGAAAGTTAGTTAAGAAAGATAAGGTAACAAGTCCAAGAATGACCACTTCCATAAAGCAGGAGGGGAAAAATTGTTGGAAGAGTATGATCCTCAGGATATATTGTGATTATGTCAGATGGGAAAGAAAGGAAACAAGGAACCTCTTTTGCATAGTCTAAAAAACAAAACAAAACAAACAAAAGAAAAAATTTCAATCTTGGTGGGGAATTTCTCTTCCAAACAGAAATAATTTCTATATGAATTCACTCTGAACCTACCTGGACTACTTTCTCCAGATAGGAGGCATCTACTTTATTTCCTATTCTTCACAAACACAAATATGTTTATTTTTTTATGAACATTTGCTTTTGTCAAACTGGGGCATATACAGTGAAATCTGTGTCAAAGGTTAGGGATATTTTAGTCATTTTATTTGCATAATTCCAACTTGTTTTACAGTGTTTTATTAATGCACAGTTCTCCTGGCAATGCATTAGTGTAGTTACAAACAATCTATAGCCCCACTGCATGCATACACATAAAACAAATTCAAAGAATCAAAGGATCAAAGATTGAAAACTAGGAGTGACACTGGATCAGAGATCTCATAGCACTACTATCTTATCATGAGTAAATTTAGCCTCAAGGAGATTAAGCAAATTGTCCAAGGACATAGAATAATTATATGGTCACTGGTTAGGTGCTATTACTTTTCAGTTAAGGAGACTAAGGCCCAAGAGAGGTTACTTAACCAAAGTCACAAAGGTAATAAATGTTTAGCTGGGTACTTAATTCAAGTTCTTTGACTTGAAATTCACCACAAAACTCAAAAATTAAAAAAAAATGCTATCCCACAGGCAAAAATGGAGAAGTCGAGACAGATTTTATGATTTCATTTTGCTAATGTCAATATCACTTGAACCTCTCTAATTTTAGTGCTAGTAAATTAATGACTAAACTTTAGTCCTTAGAAAACTTCATCTGATGATCTGATGACTATGGAAGGTGAAAAGCCAAGATTGATTTGGGTGGGTGGGGAAGGCAAAGAAGATTCACAGGTAACTACAAAGTTCACAAGTTACTAAAGGTCACAAAAGCTAATAGCAAAGACTTTTAATAAAGGGAAAAGAGAAAAGGGAAAGAAAATGCCCATGTGGATTCAGGCATGTGGAGTTGGTATTTACAAGTCAAGAAAGAAGTAGCCAAGTTAAAAAGGAACAAGAGAAGGAAAGCTTGGGAGAAAGAAAAGGAAAAGAGAAACGAAAAGTTTGGAGTTACAAGGTGGAAAAGAAGTAGGCAAGTTAAAAAGGGAAAAAGAGAAGAAAAATTTAGAGAGTAGAGTTTGTATATAGCAGAGGGAGGAGAAATGCAAGCAGAAAAGAGAGAAAGCTCAGTGGAAAGTTCACTCAAACACCTTTCCAGTGGGCTAACAAGGATGGTGCTGGAGGAGTGGTTTTTGCACCTGGCTCTAGATTTTTTCCTATATATATATATATATATATATATATATATATATATATATATATATATATATATATATATATATTTTTGTCATGGGGCAGTCACCAATGAGTGGCTAAAACAGTACTCACCGCACATGGATGGAGTTCTACATTCTATGTACTATATGCTAAGTCTTTCCTGTCCCAAAGGGAGGACATTTAAGTCCAAAGTGGCTTAGAAAATGGAAAGAATAGAGAATGCACTCTTAAGTACAGAAAAATATCAAAAAACTACAACATTTTCTCTATGCACTGCAACAATATCATGTACTCACTTACCTATATCTAATAATAATATATAGATTTGTGGTCAAAGGAGAATAGATCTTTTCTGCCCAGAGCAATTAGTGAAGGTTTCATGGAGGAAGTCATCCTTTAGTGGGGCCTTAAGAGAATGACAGAAATTTAAAAGTGGAATCAAGCATAAGGGAAGATATTCAGACCCTGGGAGATAGAGTGAGCTATCTTAAAGGATCCAATATTATCTTGTAAGGGGGAATGGAAATCAGAAATGAAAACATCACCTGTCCCCAAAGTCTTCATTTATCTGCCTCTCTTCTCTAAATTCTTAGCTACTAATCTTTCTAATGAATATAATTTGTTGTATAGTGTAAATAGATTTACCACTCTGATACTTTATACTGTCCTTTTACGAAAAGCACAGTCAAAATAAGCTGAATTTTGATAAACTTTATTTTCCCAAATTCAAATTTAAGGAGCAGGGATGCATATAGAGGAGAATAGATTTGAGTTATATAATCAAATGATGAGGCACAGAGAGTCTGTGAATGTGTATGGGGAGGGGTGAGAGACAGGATTCACAAGATAATCTGTTAAAATTTGTAAATGATTAAAATATCAAGAATTTGTATAAAATATGTGGTAACTGGAATATGTATAAGATAGAACCAAAGAAATCAGGATTTGTTTTAAGCATAGTAGAGGAAAAGTAGAGAAACTGTTCTCTTTGAGACCTAAGATTTAGCATTTCATCTTTTGCCTGCAATGATAGTTTTATATTGGCATTGATATTAAGGAGCCCAAAAGGATTGTTTTCTTTTGCATAGTTAATGATATTTCTAGCTAGAGTCCTCATTCCCTGAAGGGGCAGCATTTAGTAGGTCCTTGAGTGATCTATCCCTCCCTTAGCTAGAGAAGAATTTAAAACAAATTGAAACTACCTCAGGGCTGCTTGTTTTCTTCCAGGGTAAACCAGGGAGCTTGTGCAATTGATATTCCTAGCCAGGAATCTATTAATGACTTTAGGTTGTCTTGTGAGTGAGTGTAACAGAGAAATGGTAGTGAGACATCTGGGAGTGGAGTTTGTGGCATATGTGACTATAAATGCTAGACAATCAATGCATTTATGTATGAACATTTAAGGAGAATATGGGGATCTCAGTGAATGTTGTTTATAGCTCTAGTAAATTTAGAAAGAGCTATTTATAATTAAGAGTGTATTGAATAGTGTAAGCTTCTTTCATAAGAGAATGAAATGTTCTCCCTCATATACAGTTTCCAAACCTAAGAGAATGATAGAAAGATCAATACCACTCTCGCTGATTATAAGATTCTAGAAAGATTAGTTTTAACATTTTCATGGACTAAATGCAATAAAGCAAATCAGAAACTTTGAGGTCAAATAAAAGGCAAGATAATTCTCTTCTTCCTTTGCAGAGGGTTAAGATTTGCTTCAGAAAGTATACTGTGAAGGTGGCTTAGGCATTTTATCAATTCAAACCTATGGATAACTTTTGTCTCCATGTCTGGGTTCTTCTTATCCATCCAGCAAAACCTAATTGAATTCTGGTGAGTGCTAGTCTCCTATTCCAATTCATCTCGTCTAGGGAGATAGCATGAAATAAAGAGACTGTAGTAATAAACAAAAAAGAAAAATCAACTAAAAACTTCTTTTGAAGGAAAAAAAAAATAATTCCCTTGGCCATCTGTTAAATGTATTCATATGAGTTCAGCAGAATATTGCATCTGCTCTTGCCTTTCCTTATAGCTTTATCAGTTGTAAAGGTCAATTTTAATGGTGTTTATTAAAGGAAAGGACAAGGAAATCTGTCTCACCCTTAAATCCTTTACCCACTTTGAATTAAGCTATCTTTCTTCCATATACATAGCCCATTTAAATCCATTTTGATCATGTTTGATAGGTTATAAAATATGTACAAGCTTTTTATTGTTTGTTTTTTAACTAGAGAAGGATTTTGTTTCCCCCAAAGTCTTATATGCTGAAAATGTGAATTGTTAATTGCTTAATATTACTCTGACAAATTTGATCTTTTATTTAAGTATTAAATTATGGAAAAATTATTGAATCTTGAAGAATTCTTATCATGTAAACTCAATAACTACTTTGATATTTGAAAGTTAAGCTTGTTTTCCTACAATGAATTATAGTGTACTATCCCTCAAAAAAGATAAAATAGGTGATCAAATTAATAAATTTCTTATTTTTTAGTGATTATAAAGAAAAAAACAAAAAAACATGAAAAGGAGTATTCAAATTCCTTTAGTATATTAGAATTTTATTGTTACCATTAGTTGAACTTTTGTAAACTGATTAATAATCGTAATTAATATGTTTAATTTTGCCATTTCTCATTTTTTTCAATTCAATGACTTCAAATAGTTGAGGTTGGTGCTGCCTATACATGCTTTCATTGTATTCTAATTATTATACTTTCTTCCAGTTTCATGTTGATCAAAGTTTATCCTTTGATCTAAGGGATGGTTTGAAATGGAATGTATTTATATGCACCCCACATAAACACATAAACATGGGTATCAAATCAGAAATTACATAAAAAACACTATTCTTATCATTTTTACTACTTGAACAAAATTTCCATGTTGGTTTCTTGGTATTTTATAAATCATAAGGTAATTTGTATGTTGTGTGTACTGCGTCATCATCCTGTATGCTTAAACATATACAAGATATCTCCCCTGATAGATTTTTTTTATTTTTTTCACTTTGTTTTTTATTTTTATTAAAGATATTATTTGAGATTTACAATTTTCCTCCAATCTTGATTCCCTCTCCCACCCCCACCCCACAGATAGCACTCCGTCAGTCTTTACTTTGTTTCCATGTTTTACCTTGATGCAATTTGGGTGTGATGAGAGAGAAATCATATCCTTAAAGAGAACAGAATTCTCAGAAGTAACAAGCTCAGACAATAAGATATCTGGTTTTTTTCCCAAATTAAAGGGAATAGTCCTTGTACTTTGTTCAAACTCCACAGCTCCTTATCTGGATACAGATGGTACTCTCCTCTGCAGACAGCCCAAAATTGTTCCCAATTGTTGCACTGATGGAATGAGCAAGTCCTTCAAGGTTAAACATCACTCCCATGTTGCTGTTAGGGTGTACAGTGTTTTTCTGGTTCTGCTCATCTCACTCAGCATCAGTTCATGCAAATCCCTCCAGGTTTCCCTGAAATCCTGTCCCTCCTGGTTTCTAATAGAACAGTAGTGTTCCATGACATACATATACCACAGTTTGCTAAGCCATTCCCCAATTGAAGGACATTTACTGGATTTCCAATTCTTTGCCACCACAAACAGGGCTCCTATAAATATTTTTGTACAAGTAATGTTTTTACCCCTTTTCCTCATCTCTTCAGGGTATAAACCCAGTAGTGGTATTGCTGGGTCAAAGGGTATGCACATTTTTGTTGCCTTTTGGGCATAGTTCCAAATAGCTCTCCAGAAGGGTTGGATGAGTTCACAGTTCCACCAGCAGTGTAACAGTGTCCCAGATTTCCCACATCCCTTCCAACAATGATCATTATCCTTCCTGGTCATACTGGCCAATCTGAGCAGTGTGAGGTGGTACCTCAGAGAAGCTTTAATTTGAATTTCTCTAATAATTAATGATTTAGAGCATTTTTTCATATGTCTATGGATTGCTTTGATCTCCTCATCTGTAAATTGCCTTTGCATATCCTTTGACCATTTGTCAATTGGGCAATGGCTTTTTGTTTTAAAAATATGACTCAGTTCTCTGTATATTTTAGAAATGAGTCCTTTGTCAGAATCATTAGTTGTAAAGATTGTTTCCCAATTTACTTTCCTTTTGATCTTGATTACATTGGTTTTATCTGTGCAAAAGCTTTTTAATTTAATGTAATTGAAATCATCTAATTGGTTTTTAGTGATGTTCTCCAACTCTTCCCTAGTCATTAACTGTTCCCTTTTCCATAGATCTGACAGGTAGACTAGTCCTTGATCTTCTAATTTGCTTATAGTATTGCTTTTTATGTCTATGTCCTGTAACCATTTGAATATTATCTTGGTAAAGGGTGTGAGGTGTTGGTCTAATCTGTGTTTCTTCCATACTAACTTCCAATTATCCCAGCAGTTTTAATCAAAGAGGGAGTTTTTACCCCAGTGGATGGACTCTTTGGGTTTATCAAACAGCAGACTACTATAATCCTCTCCTGCTTTTACACCTAGTCTATTGCATTGGTCCACCACTCTATTTCTTAGCCAATACCAAACAGTTTTGATGACTGATGCATTATAGTATAATTTTAGATCGGGTAGTGCTAAGCCACCTTCATTTGCATTTTTTTCATTAAGCTCTTGGCAATTCTTGACTTTTTATTTCTCCATATGAATTTACTTACAATTTTTTCTAAGTCATTAAAGTAATTTTTTGGAATTTTGATTGGTAGGGCACTAAACAGATAGTTTAGTTTTGGTAGAATTGTCATTTTTATTATATTAGCTCTACCTATCCATGAGCAGTTGATATTTGCCCAGTTATTTAAATCTGATTTAATTTGTGTGAGAAGTGTTTTATAATTGTTTTCAAAAAGATTCTGAGTCTCTCTTGGCAAATAGACTCCCAACTATTTTACACTGTCTGAGGTTACTTTGAATGGGATTTCTCTTTCTAGCTCTTCCTGCTGTCTCTTGCTAGACATATATAGTAAAGTTGAGGATTTATGAGGGTTTATTTTATAACCTGCAACTTTGCTAAAATTGCTAATTGTTTCAAATAGTTTTTAAATGGTTTCTTGGGATTCTCTAGGTAGACCATCATGTCATCTGTGAAGAGTGAGAATTTTGTCTCTTCCTTCCCAATTCTAATTCCTTCAATTTCTTTTTCTTCTCTAATTGCTGATACTAACATTTCTAATACAATATTGAATAGTAGTGGTGATAATGGGCACCCTTGTTTGACCCCTGATCTTATTGGGAATGCCTCTAGCCTCTCCCCATTGAATATAATGCTTTTTGATGATTTCAGATAGATACTGTTAATTATTTTAAGGAACAGTCCATTTATTCCTACACTCTCTAGAGTTTTTACTAGGAATGGATGCTGTATTTTGTCAAAAGCTTTTTCAGCATCTATTGATATGATCATATGATTTCTGATAGGTTTGCTGTTGATATAATTGAGTATACTAACAGTTTTCCTAATATTGAACCATCCCTGCATTCCTGGAATAAATCCTACTTGATCATAATGTATTATCCTTGTGATGACTTGTTGTAGTCATTTTGCTAAGATTTTATTTAGGATTTTTTGCATCTATATTCATCAAGGAAATAGGTCTATAATTTTCTTTCTCTGTTTTAACTCTTCCTGGTTTAGGTAACAGTACCATGTTGGTCTCATAGAAAGAGTTAGGCAGTGTTCCATCTTTCCCTATTTTTCCAAAGAGTTTATATAGGATTGGAACCAATTGTTGCTTAAATGTTTGGTAGAATTCACTTGTGAAACCATCTGGCCCTGGAGATTTTTTTTAGGGAGTTCAATAATGGCTTGTTGAATTTCTTTTTCTGAGATAGGGTTGTTTAGGTATTTAATCTCTTCTTCATTTAACCTGGGCAACTTATATTTTTATAAATATTCATCTATTTCACTTAAATTATCAAGTTTATTGGCATAGAGTTGGGCAAAATAATTTCGAATTAGTACTTTCATTTCCTCCTCATTGGTGGTGAGTTCACCTTTTTCATTTATAATACTAGCAATTTGGTTTTCTTCTTTCTTTTTTTTAATCAAATTGACCAGAGGTTTATCAATTTTATTGGTCTTTTCATAATACCAACTTTTGGTTTTATTTATTAATTCAATAGTATTTTTGCTTTCGATTTTATTAATTTCTCCTTTAATTTTTAGAATTTCTAATTTGGTATTTGATTGGGGATTTTTGATTTGTTCTTTCTCTAATTTTTTTAGTTGCATGTTTAGTTCATTGATTTCCTCTTTCTCCAAGTTATTCATATAAGCATTTAGAGCTATAATATATCCCCTGAGAGTTGCTTTGAATGAATCCCATAGGTTTTGGTATGTTGTTTCATCATCATCATTATCTAGGATAAAATGGTTAATTCTTTCTATAATTTGTTTTTTGGTCCACTCATTTTTTAAAATGAGGTTATTCAGTTTCCAATTTGTTTTGGGTCTATATCTCCTTGGCCCAGTATTGCATATGACTTTTATTGCATTGTGATCTGAGAAAGATGTATTCACTATTTCTGCCTTTCTGCAGTTGATCATTAGGTTTTTATGTCCTAGTACATGGTCAATTTTTGTATAAGTTCCATGTACTGCCAAGAAAAATGTATATTGCTTTCTATCCCCATTCAGTTTCCTGCATAAGTCTACCATATCTAATTTTTCTAACAATCTATTTACCTCCCTAATTGCTTTCTTGTTTGTTTTATGATTTGATTCATCTAGATCTGATAGTGGGAGGTTGAGGTCTCCCACTAGTAGAGTTTTGCTGTCTATGTCTTCCTGTAATTCTTTCAGCTTCTCCTCTAAGAATTTTGGTGCTGTCAAACTGGGTGCATATATATTCAATATTGAAATGACTTTATTGTCTATGGTACATTTTAGGAGGATAAAGTTTCCTTCCTTATCTCTTTTAACGCTATCTATTTTTGCTGCTGCTTTGTCTGAGATAAGGATGGCTACCAATATTTTGCTCCAACCTTTTACCTTTACTCTATATGTATCTCTCTGCTTCAAATGAGTTTCTTGTAAGCAGCATATTGTAGGATTCTGGTTTTTAATCCACTCTGCTATTTGCTTACTTTTTAAGGGAGAGTTCATCCCATTCACATTCAAGGTTATGATTACTAATTTTTTATTGCCCTCTGTGCTATCTTCCCTCTGTTTGTATTTTTCCCCCTTTCGCCCCCTTTTCTCCATATTCCCCAGTATTTTGTTTTTGAATACTACCCCCTTCAGTGTGTTTGGCCTCCTATATCACACCCTCCCCTTTCTTTCCCCTTTCCCTTTTTCCCTTTTCC
This sequence comes from Macrotis lagotis, assembly GCF_037893015.1. NCBI lineage: Eukaryota > Metazoa > Chordata > Mammalia > Peramelemorphia > Peramelidae > Macrotis > Macrotis lagotis. The sequence continues at coordinate 507,012,174 of NC_133666.1, forward strand.
CTTCCCTTCCTTTTGTTATTTCTCTTTATTTCCCCCACTCCCCTTTCTCGTCCCCCCTCCCCTTTCCCCCTTTTAATATTTGAAAGGTTAGATGTTTTATAAGTTAACTGAGTATGTGTAGGTTGACTTTCAACCAAGTCTGATGAGAAGAAGATTCAGGTGTTTCTCCTCTGCTCCCTTCTTCCCCTCTATTACCATAGGTTTTTTGTACCTCTTAGTGTAATGAGATTTGTCCCATTCAATCCCCTCCCTCCTCCCGTCTCTTTCCTGTCCCCCTTTATAGGGAAGTAGTGTATTTTTTTAGATCATTCTATCTAGGTCATAGAAAATTCTGAGTGTCTGTCCCTTCTAGTTCAGTATATTCTATTGAATAGAGTCAAAATTCCTGAGAGTTATTAGTCTTTCTCCCAAGTGGAGTTAAAGCCACTTACATCCCATTAGATATCAGTCTCATGGATAGGTCATGGATGTCCATCATTTCTGGCTAGGTATATTCTCTCTGTTAGAGTTACATTTCTCAGGATTTATGAGAGTCTCTTTCCTCCCCCCCCCCATGCTGGGATATAGCCAGTTTCAACTTACTGGATTGCATTTTTTTCCCTTTTACCGCCCCCCTCCTTTTCTTTTTACCTTTTCATGTGTCTTTTGAACCTCCTGTTTGATGTCCAAATTTTCTGTTTAGCTCTGGTCTTTGCATCAGAAATTTTTGGAATTCTTCCATTTTGTTAAATGTCCATCTTTTTCCCTGGAAGAGAAGGCTCAGCTTTGCAGGAAAGCAGATTCTTGGCTGCATTCCAAGCTCCCATGCTCTTCGAAATATCTCGTTCCAGGCCCTTCCATCCCTTAAAGTTGATGCAGCAAGGTCCTGCGTGATCTTTACTGTGGCTCCTTGATATTTAAATGGTTTCTTTCTGGCTGCTTGCAGGATTTTCTCTTTTATCTGATAGTTCTGGAGTTTGGCCACAACATTCCTTGGTGTTTTCATTTTAGGATCTTTTTCTGGTGGAGATCGATGTACTCTTTCAATAACTACTTTGCCCTCCGGTTCCATGATATCAGGGCAGTTTTCCATCACTAGATCCTGTAATATTAAGTCCAGGCTTTTTTTCTCTTCAATGTTTTCAGCAAGTCGTATAATTTTCAGGTTGCCCCTCCTCGATCTATTCTTGAGGTCAGTGGTTTTGTTGATGAGGTATTTTACATTTGCTTCTATTTTTTCTATTTTTTGATTTTGTTTAACTGACTCTTGCTGTCTCATGGAGTCATTAGTTTCTGTAGACTCCATTATTTTTTTGGGGGAGGAGTTTTCTTCATTAACCTTTTGCAACTCCTTTTCCAATTGGTCAATTCTACTTTTGAAAGAGCTTTCCATTTGACCAATTGAGGTTTTGAGAGAATTAATTTCTTTTTGCATTTGCTCGTTTGAGGATCTGAGAGAATTATTCTCATTTTGTAATTGTCCAATTGATGATCTGAGAGATTTATTCTCCTTTTGTGTTTGTCCAATTGTACTTTCTAAGGTATTAATTGTCTCTCCCAAATTGCTAAGCTCCTTCCTTATTTCTTCAAGGAAGTCTTTCTGTGCTGGAGACCAGGTTGTATTCTCCTCAGAGGTTCCAGGTCTCTCTGAGTTGGGGTCTTTCCCTTCCAGGAATTTTTCTATGGATCCACCTTTCCGCTGACCCTTCTTCATTATGCTAAGACCTTGAGTTGGGGGGGGGTGCTAGTTCATCTGGGCTTGAGATCGCTGAAGGCTTCACTGAGTGCAGTTTCTCTGGCTGGCCAGTAGTAGGTGCTGGTTGCCCTCTCTGGGGTGTCTGTGACCTTGGTTGGGAGGTCCTCTCCCTTTGCCCGAAGGCAGGATTTGGAACTATTGAATTCTTTTGCCTTCAATCAATGGTGGGCTTTACCCTGGCATGAGGTCATTCCTCAGCTGGGCTGGTTCTTCTGCTTACAAATCTGGGCCTGAGGCAGAAGTAATTTGCCTTTGTTTGAGGAGAGGCCTCTGTGCAATGGAGGCATGCCCACAGAGTTTCTCAGACCCAAGAAGCCTAGGGATGGTGTCTGCCGTTCTCCTGCACCAGAACTCTTCCCCCAGCCTGGTCCCCAAGCTCCAGGGGGACAGCACCAACACCAGTGCCTCTGCTTCCCCATGCACTCAAGCCCTTTTCATCCAGCCCCACCACTGATCCAGCAGGTCTGGCTCTCGGGCCCTCAGACTCCTGCTTCCAATTCAGCTGTTAATCTGGCTGATCCCAGGCTGCGTCTCCCTCGGAGCCCAGACTCACCCACCAGTACTCAGCCAAGGCTGCTGCGGGAGACAAATCCTGAGGTAGATCTTCTTCTCCTGGCTTTTCTTTCTGGGTTTCCTGGTTGGGAATTCTTTTAAGAGGTTTGTTTCATGTGATAGATGGGGAAGAGATCAGGAGAGTTTAGAACTGTGCCTGTCTTCTTTCCACCATCTTGCCCGGAAGTCCCCTCCCCTGATAGATTACAAGCTTCTTGATGGAAATCTTTTATTGGATGGAAGTCTTCTAAGACTTCTTGGTATTTAGGAAACAAAATGATTGTTGACTGAGCAAATAGTTGTAAGAAATGGAAATCATGGTTTGGCATAATGTTAGGAGTTTGCAATACAAAGGGGAAAAGTGGAGGGCAATATTTTTGTTGTAGTTCTGCCCATCTTATGCCTGACCCTTTGTGATCACTTTTGAGGTTTTCTTGGCAAAAATACTGAAATTGTTTCCCTTCTCATTCCCCAGCAACAATATTCAGTGATAGGTGATAAGTGATATATTGATGGCATCCTATCGCCTCTGAGAATGTGAATTAGGAATGATACAAAGGATTCCTAAGGGAAGTGAAGATCTGGGTAGGGTAACTGCTTGATCCTCTAGTAACCTCCATTTCTTTCCTTTCTTTGAGATATCTAAAATATACATGGTGCTATAAATTTCCCGTGACTTTGTAGGTTCCTGATACCTAGACTTATTCGAGAGAGAAAAAAGGGAGCTGTCTTGACTTCTTATGAGCTTGTGTAGAGGGTTTTGTGGGCACACTACAGTATCAGATATGTAGTCAAGAAGACCTGTATTTAAATCTGACTTCATGTATTAGCATGTGACCCTGGGCAACTCAGTTCTGATTGAGTTTCTCAGGAAACTCAGTTTCCTCATCTGTAAAATGAGCTAGAGAAGGAAATGGCAAACTGCTCTAGTATCTTTGCCAAGAAAGCCCAAAATGAGGTCATGAAGAATCTGGAATGATTGAATAATAACATGGCAATTCCATTATCCTTCTTATGTGACCTATACTTATACTGTTCTTTGTGACTTGATTGATTAGTGCTTGAAAAGGATGAGACAGACACCTAAATGGGAACTAGAAATGAGTCAAATTCTAGTATTCCCAGGGCAGATTGTTAGGGAGGGATGAAATGAGTCACAAAGAAATATTGATGCTTTTAAGTTTTTACTTAGTTCATCTATCTTTAATCCTGGCTATATAAATTTATAAACTTTACATGATCATATACACAAACATTATATATATATATATATATATATATATATATATATATATATATATATATATATATATAATGTTTGTGTGTTTGTGTGGGGGGGATGTGTGTGTGCATGTGTGGTAACAGTAATCAAAAGGTTTGAGCTGGCAAAAAAGAAAGTGAAGGGGCTTTGGTGTTCAATGTTTCATTTAGTAATGTTAAAGTAGAGAAAAGCAGTATGGTGGGAAACATCCCAGTGGAGTGAGGTGACATTAGTAGAATGTTAATCAGAAACCAATAGGAATACCAATCTATTAGGTTCCAGGTCATCTTGTCCCCAAAACTGAAAAACTGAGACAAGAACAATATAATTATGCCATGCCGGTGGTGAAAAAGTCATGCCTCTTAAATCTTAGTCTAGGAATGTATTGGACTATACTAATAGATTCCAGGGATAAAATAAGGTCAAGTATAATAGAGAGGTGAAATTTTAGGCTTCTGGATTAGTGATATTTGAGAAGAAGGAGTCCTGTAAGCCATAGAGAGATTAGACGGGGAGATATATGCCTTCATGAGCATGAAGTTCTGTTGTTTTTTAAATTACATATAGAGAAAGGATTTTTAGCTGTACTGAGTATCAACAAATCTGACCCAGCTACCAGCTCAATCTCTGTGAGTCAATACAGCATTGAAAAAAGGTCAGATCTCTAAAATATTATTCCAGACCATAGACTGCCAAAATTACACGAGAGCTAGAGTAATATATATGTGTATATATATGTATATATATATATATATATATATATATGTATATTTGTGTATGTGCATGTATAAATACATATAAACACACATTTATATGTATGCAAATATAGTTGAATGGATGCATTCTTGTCATAATTGGATGGCTTTTGACTACTATTTAAAAAAGAAAATCATACGTAGTATAGTGGTATAAGGTAATCATCCCCAACCAGGCATAAAATTGTCCCATTCTGCAGATGATGTTTGCCATTTAAGACATTTCTGTCTTAGTTCTCCCTTTTTTTGTAAGGGAATACATAATTATTAAGACAAAATGTCCTTCCTATTAAAAGCACTGGAAAGTTTAGGAACAAATGGAGTTTTTCTTAAAATAAGTATTATCTATCTAAAACCATCAACAAACATTATATGTAAGGGGGATAAACTCAAAACATTTCCAGTTAAGATCAGGGGTGAAACAAGTCTGCCCATTATAACCATTATTATTCAATACACTTTTAGAACTGTTACCTCCAGCAATAAGAGAAGAAAAAGAAATTGAAGGAATCAGAATTAGCAATGAGGAAGCAAAGCTTTCACATTTTGCAGATGATATGATGGTTTACTTAGAGAACCTAAGTAAATCAACTAAATAACTCCATGAAACAATAAACAAACTTGTAGCAGTATATAAAATAAGCCCATATAAGTCATCAGCATTTCTATATATGAACAACAAAATCCAAGAGCAAGAGGTAGAAAGAGAAATTCCATTTAAAATAATTACAAGGAACATTAAATACCCAGAAACTGTTTGAACACAATTATGAAGAACTTCTCACCCAAATCAAGTCAGATCTAAATAACTGGAAAAAATGTCAATTGCTCATGGTTAGGTCTAGCTCATATACTTTAAAAATGACAGTTCTACCCAAATTAAATTGCTTATTCAGTACCATACCAGTCATACTCCCAAATAATTATTTTACCAAGCTAGAAAAAAATCGTAACAGAATTAATCTGAGGATACAAAAGGTCAAGATTATCAAGGGAACATATTGGAAAAAAATGTAAAGGAAGGTGATTTAACTCTACCAGATCTAAAAGTATGCTATAAAGTAGCAGTCATAAAAGCTACCTGGTACTGTTTGAGAAATAGAGTAATGGATCAGTGGATTAAGAAAGGTTCAAAAGAAACAGTAGTAAATGACTACAGAAATCTACTGTTTGACAAACCCAAAGACATTAGTTTCAGAGATAAGAACTCATATTTGATGAAAATTGTTGGGAAAACTGGAAAACACTATGGCAAAAACTAAGCATAGAACAATATCTCATGCCCTATACCAAAATAAGGTCAAAATGGATACAGGATTTAGACATGTAGGACAATACTATAGCTAATCTAAAGATCAAGAAATACTATCTGGGTATGGCTAGGTGGCACAATAGTACCTGAGTTCAAATCTGACCTCAGACACTTAATAATTACCTAGCTGTGTGGCCTTGTGCAAGCCACTTAACCCCATTTGTCTTGCAAAAACCTAAAAAAAAAGAAAAATAAGAAATACTATCTGATCTATGGAAAGGGGAGAAATTTATGATCAAACAAGAAATAGAGTACATTATAAACTGTAAAAGGAATGATTTTCATTATATTAAATTTTTAAAAATTACACTAATAAAATTATTGCTGCCAAAATTAGAAGAAAAGCAGAAAGCTGCAAAACAATCTTCACAATAACAAGTTCTGATAAAGGTCTCATTTCTAAAATATAAAGAGAACTGCTTCAAATTTATAAGGTTGCAAGTCATACCTAATTTGATAAATGGTAAAACAATATGAATAGACAATTTTCAAATGAAGAAATTAAAGCTATGTATTATCATATAAAAATGTTCCAAATCATTATTGATTGGAGAAATGCAAATCAAAGTAATTATGAGGTATCACATCATTCTCATCAGATTGGTTAACATGAAAAAAAGAAAAACGATCAATGTTGGAGAGGTTGTATGAGTATTGGGACATTGATGTTTTGCTGCGGAGTTGTGAAGAGATCCAACTTTTTGTAAAGCAAAATGGAACTATGCCCAAAAAAAAAGCAAAAAAAAAAACTATTCATACCCTTTGACCCAACAATTCCAATTCTAGGTTTATATCCAGAAGAAATGATAAATAATGGGAAAAGTCCCACATGTTTCCAAATATTCATAGCAGTTCTTTTTGTAGGGAAAAAGAATTCCAAATGTATTTGGAAAAGAAATTGAGGGGATGCTTATCAATTGGGGATTAGCTAAATAAGTTATGGTACATGAATACTATGGAATATCATTGTTCCATAAGAAACAATAAATGGTCGGACTCTAGAAAAGCATGAAATGAATTTCAGGATCTGATGTGGGGAAAGGGCACAGAACCAAAAAAACAATGTGCACATTAACAACAGCATTGTGAGGTGATCAACACTGATGGAAGCAGTTCTCAGCAGTTCAGAGTGGTAGGATAATTGTATAAGACTGACTATGGACAATGTTATCCCCCTCCAGAGGAAGAAAAGGAAAACAAAAAACCCAAAAAAATCCTTCAGAATCTGATGAACATTACATTCTTTTTTATTTTAGGTTTTTTGCAAGGCAAATGGGTTTAAGTGGCTTGCCCAAGGCCACACAGCTAGGTAATTATTAAGTGTCTGAGACCGGATTTGAACCCAGGTACTCCTGACTCTAGGGCCAGTGCTTTATACACTATGCCACTTAGCTGCCCCCATTACATTCACTTTAAAAAAATATCTTATATATTTCTTTCCCTTAATCTTAATTCCTAATACCAAAAATGGGTAACCTGTAAACATGTTTAACACAAATGTGTAAGTATAATATTAACCTGTCTGGTCACTGCTGAGGGGAGAGAGGCGGGAAGGAAAGGTGGAAAGAAATTTTGTAAGTTAGAAATATGCATAGGTGTATGGATGAATATTAAAAAAACTTTCATAACATATTTGGAAAAGTTAAACATAAAATAAATAAAAAAGAATGTCCTATTATATCATTAGTATCATTTAATTATATATCATATATCATGTACACATATATGTAAACAAAGTAAATACAGTGTTGTTGGAATTTTCATGAACTTGGTTAAATTGGTTGATGGTTAGGAAGAGAGTCAGATTTAAAAAAAAAGTTTTAAATGCCAAAGATAAGAATTCTCATTTTATCCAGGAGGTAAAAGAGAGTCAATGAAGTTTCTTGAGGAGAGATGTAAGATGGCCAGGACTCTGCTTTAAGAAAACAATTGGGAAGTTATGTGGAGAATGATTTAGAAAAGAGAGCCTGGAAGCAGGGAAAACGATCAGGACATCATTTTAATAGTGAGAGAAAATAAGGATCTCAACTAAGTTGGAGCTCATGTGAATCAATAAAAGGGGATAGTTGATAGGGAGGTGAAGGGGGTCCTCATTTTGACCAACCACTTTTCCTAAATAATAGAACTCATTCTCTCCTTTCTTCTTTTTCTAGAACTTGCCATTTTGACCATCTTGACTTTCTTATCTCAGGGTTTCTTCCTCCTGTCTAAAAACATGTCCAAATCTGTCTCATTTTTATTTTTTTATTTTTTTTAGGTTTTTGCAAGGCAAATGGGGTTAAGTGGCTTGCCCAAGGCCACACAGCTAGGTAATTATTAAGTGTCTGAGGCAGGATTTGAACCCAGGTACTCCTGACTCCAGGGCCGGTGCTTTATCCACTAGGCCACCTAGCTACCCCTGTCTCATTTTTAAAAAACAAACCGGCAATCCCTCCACCCTACCAGATTATTTGACCTTGTCTTTCTTCAAATCATAATCCTATATCTTCCCTTTGGTTTGCAATCAAAATCACAGGAAAAAGAAAAGAAAAAAAATATGTATTCTCATCTCCTCCACCTGGTCATCTCCTACTTCTTAATTTGGTTTCGAGATAAGCAATCAATAAAAACTACTCTCTCCAAAGTTTTCAGTTTCTAAATCTAATGATCTTTACAAAGTCTTTAATCTTCTTGACTTCTCTGCAATATATGATATTGCTGATCACTTACTACTTATACTATATATATATATATGTATATACATATACATATACCTATACATATACATATACATATATATATATATGTATATGTATCCTACTGTACTTTTTCTTCTTCGGTTTTGACACTTCCCTTTTTTTCCTTTTTGTTCAGTTTCAATAGTTCCCTGATGCTAATATTATTAACTATGATCTCTTGTATTTATTTAAATTCTCTTTATAGCTAATATGACTGTAATGGTAGCACACTGCCACTCTTAAGTATGTGAATCAGTAATGATACAACACATTTCTGGGAGAAGTGAAATATTATAGACTATCCTGTTCCCATATACTTCAACAAAAAACAACTTCATACCATGCCATACAATTATCAAAAAAGTCCAAACAAAAATAGACAACTTCTAACCTTACACTTTATGAAAAGTCAGGAAAGGACGAGGAGGAGTGGCACTAGTCTACAAGTAACAGGATAGTCAAATCAGTCAGATAACTCCTAAAATAACCAGAAATATTTGAGTGTGGGGCAGGGAATAAGGGAAGGGAATAAATATGTACTAAATATATGTCAGACAATGTTCTAAGTTCTTTATGTGATTTTCACAATAACCCTTGCTATTATAACTATTGAAAAGACTAAGAATGAGCAAAAACTTGCCATTTTGATCATCTCCCCTCTCTCTTTAAAAGAGCAAGGAGAAACCTAGAAAGCTAATATAGCAATTAAATTGAGCATTTGCATTAGGACTTTATGCTGATATGATATTAACATTCAAATAGGAGAAAAAAAATAAAGTGTCCTTCGAATCTCAATATCGTCAAACAGTACTGAAGGAATTAAATAAAGAAAAACTAAACAAAACCAGAGGGTGGAAAAGTGGATTGGCTCTGTTTGGGGCATTTTAGAATCAGAAAGGAGAAAAAAAAAGATTATAAAAGGAAGATGCTAATATCGATGGGAGGAAGAATGGCATGAAATTTATTATTTTCAGTAATTGGCATATGTAAGAAGATTATATAGCAACATGGACTGAAGGATGAGGTACTTCAGTTAAACCTTGTTCTTGTCTGAGATGGACAAAAGAGAGTTGAAAAGACACACACATACACAAAGTTTGTTGTAGAAATCAAGTTCAATGGAGGATGTGTAGTGGTTAAGAGACAGGATAATACTGGAGAAAGACCAGTCATAACTAAAACAATCTTCCTCAAATGGAGAAAAGAAAAAGAAAGGAACGAAAAGATAAGAAAGGTAAGGAAAAGAATTTAGACTTCATATTTCCAGCATCTTTAGGAAATGTCACATGACAACCAACTTTACTCCTTTACATTTTAGCAACATAGGATTTAGAGTTGGAACGAATCTTAGAGATTACCTAATTCAGTCACTTATTTTAGGTTGTACGTGTACAGTATTTTTATATTTAATATTTATTTATTCTCATTTTGTACAAATAATGTTTTTTATACATTAATAAAATATTCTTGTTTAAGAGTAAACAAAATACCCTATCTCCCCCCAATATATAGACTCACTTGAGCGATAAATTAAAGGGATGAGAAAAAAATTAAATTAAAAAAATAATAGTAATAATTGTAGGTCTGGCCAGGTGGCACAATGGATGGAGCACCAGCCCTGGAGCCATGAGCACCTGAGCCCACATCTGGCTCCATACCCCCAACAATCACCCAGCCATGTGACATGCAAGCCACCCCAACCCCACTGCCCTGCAAAAACCAAAAAAAAAAAAAGACAAAATAAAATAGTAATAATAATAATAGGAGTGGCTGGGTGGCAGACAGAGCATTGGCCCTTGAGTCAGGAGCACCTGGGTCCAAATCTAGCCTCAGACACCCAACGATATCCAGCCCCAGGCAGGCCACCCAGCCCAATTTGCCCTGCACCCCCCCCCAAAATAATAATAATAATAATAAATGTGCTTGAGTCTTTGTACTAACACCAACAACTCTGTCACAGGTAGATCACATTCTTTATGATAAGTCCATCACAAAAGTTACTTCCATATTTTTCCACCATTGCCATTGCTGATTGCAACTCCCTGTTTTTGTAGTTCTCCACTACCATGTACTATATTTTCTCTCTCTCCTTTCACTCTGACTCTGCTGTAGGGTAGCTGAGTGGCCCAGCAGACAGATCCCTGGCCCTGGGTCCAAGAGGCCCTGAGCCCCCATACCACACCTTAGTCCCAGAATCCACCTGGCCCTATGGTCCTGGACAGGCCTTCCAATCCCAGCCCCTTGCAAGAAGTAAAAAAAAAATGTATTATATCTGACCACTCTCTCCCCCCCATGGTCCATCCTTTCCTCCATCACTCACATCACCCCCCTTGCTCCTGCCCCACCTCCTTCTCACTCCAGATGCCTATACCCCATTGAGTATATATGCTGTTTCCTCTCCTAGCCACCTCTTATGAGAGCGAAGATTCCCTCATTCCCCCTTGCCTTCCCCTTCCATACCATTGCAATAGCTCATTGTAATAAAGAAAAATCTTATTATGTGAAATATCTTGGCCTATTCCCCCTCTTCTTTTTCTTTCTCCCATTACATTTCCCTTTTTTCTATTGACTCCATTTTTACACCATATTTTATCTTCAAATTCAGCTTTCTCCTGTGCTTCAACTCTAAAAACTCCTTCTACCTGCTCTATTAACTGAGAAGGTTCATATGAGTATTATCAGTGTCATTTTTTCTATGCAGGAATACATCCAGTTCATCATCATTAAGTCCCTCATATTTTCCCCCTCTCCTCCAATCTCCATGCTTCACCTGAGTCCTGTATTTGAAGATCAAACCTTCTGTTCAGCTCTGGTCATTCTAACAGGAACATTTGAAATTACCCTGGTTCGTTGAAAGTTCATCTTTTTCCTGGAAGAGGACATTAAGTTTTGCTGGGTAATTGATTCTCGGTTGCATTCTAAGGTCTTTTGACTTCTGGTATATTATATTCCAAGCTCTATGAGCTTTTAATGTAGTTGCTGCTAAGACCTGTGTGATCCTGACTGCAGCTCCATGATATTTGAATTGTGTACTTCTGGCTGCTTGTAATATTTTCTCTTTGACTCGGGAGTTCTGGAACTTGGCTGTAATATTTCCAGGGGTTGGTTTTTTGGGGATCTCTTTCTGGGGCGGATCAGTGGATTCTCTCCATTCCTATTTTGTCCTCTGCTTCTAGGATATCAGGGCAATTTTCTTGTAGTAATTTTTTGAAAAATGATGTCAAGGCTCTTTTCCTGATCATGACTTTCAGGTATTCCAATAATTTTTATATTATCTTTCCTAAATCTGTTTTCCATATCAGTTGTTTTTTCAATGAGATGTTTCACATTTTCTTCTGATTTTTCATTTTTTTGGTTTTGAAATATTTAGTCCTGATTTCTCATAAATTCATCAATCTCCCTGAGTTCTATTCTTTATCTGCAGGATTTGTTTTCCTCAGAGAGTTTTATCTCTTTTTCTATTTGGCCAATTTTACTTTTTAAAACATTCTTCTCAATAACTTGAACTGTTTTATCCATTTGGCCTAAGCTAGTTTTTAGCATGCTATTTTCTTCAGCATTTTTTTTGGATTTCCTTGACTAAGCTGCTGACTTCATTTTCATGTTTTTCCTGCATCTCTCTCATTTCTTTTTCTCAGTTTTTCTTCTAACTCCCTAATTTGATTTTCAGTCTTTTTTGAGCTCTGTCGTAGCCTGAGCCCAATTTCTGTTTTTCTTGGAGTCTTTAGATGCAGGAGCTTGTGCTTCTTCATCTTCAGACTGAGTGTTTTGATCCTTCTTGGGGTCATATGCAAAATATTTCTTAATGGTGTTCCTCTTTTTTTCTCTGCTTGCTCATTTTCCCAGCCTTATACTGTTTTTTGGGGTGCTTCCTGAGCTTTTGGGATACTCCCACAAGGATCTCAGTGTGTGAGGCTCTGTACTCCTTCCTGGTCTGTGAATGACCATATGCCCTACCCTCTGCCATGGGGCTGAGGTGGGGGGGCCCTGCTTTTCTATGGGGGGACCTAGACTGTGATCAGGATCTGAATGTGGTCAGAGGCCCAGAGTCCTGTTCCTGGGGCAGAGCTCTGCAGTTTTTCTCTTCACTCCCCTCCCTAGGTTCAATGTGCTCATGCCCTGGGGGCTCCTGCTTACTGGCTCCACCTGCTTCTATTTCTTGGATCTGGGCTGTGGTGGCCACACTGTGTGCCCTGAGGGCTGGGTTTCATGTGCTCCCTCTGGCAGAGGTCCCCTGCTGTTTCCCCAATTTGTGCCCGGTTCTCCCCAGGGCATAGGTCAGGAAACTCCCCCACAGCTGTGATCTGTGGCTCCCAGTTCCCTGGGGCTGCCTCCGGGAGGCTGAAGTTCTTTCTCTCTGGCAGGCCACCCCTCTAGCGGGCCGCCCCTCCATCCCCGGGAAGCAAAGCCTTTCTGCTCTTTTTCCAGGTTACCTTGAGTAGGAGAACTGCCTCACTGGGTCCCTCTGTGTGTTCTGTCTCTCAAAAATTTAGAGTCCTTAGTTTGGAAGATTTATGAGAGAGCACCTAAGACAGGATCCATTCTTGTCACCATCCATTCTTGTCACCATCTTGGCTCCACCCATACAATATTTTTTTGAAACATATTTCCATAATAGTATTATTGTGAAAGGATAGAGTGAACTAAAGGAAAAAAAGATGATGAGAGAGAAAGAAAATACATAAAATAAATTTTAAAAAGTGAACAAAGCATGCTTTGTCTTACATTCAGGCTCCATAGTTTTGTTTCTAGTGTGGTGTTTTTCATAACAAGTCTCTCAGTATTGTCTTGGATCACTGAACTGCTGAGAGGAGTTGTTTCCATGATAGTTGATCATTTCATAATGTTGTTATTAATGTGTACAAAGCTTTTCAAGTTCTACTCACTTCACTAATCATCAGTTCATGCAAGTCTTTTCAGACTTTTCTAATTTGTTCATTATTTCTTATAGAACAATAGTATTCTATAGCAATTATATACCATTACTGTTTCAACTACTTCACAATTGATGGATGCTCCCTAAAATTTTAATTCTTCATCATTACAAAAGAAGAGCTGCTTTAAATATTTTTGTATATGTAGGTCTTTTCCTCTTTTATTTAGGAGCTCTTTGGAATATAGAACTAGTAGCGGTATTGTTGGATCAGAGGGTATGAACAGTTTTATTTTCCTTTGGGCATAGTTCCAAATTGCTCTCCAGAATAGTTGGCTCAGTTCACAAGTCTACCAGCACTGCATTAGTATCCAGTTTTTCCATATCCTCTTCAATATTGATAATTTTCCTTTTTTTTGACATTTTAGCAAATCTGATAGAGGTGGTACCACAGAGTTGTTTTAATTTGCATTTCTTTCATCACTAATATTTTGGAGCATTTTTTTCATATGATTTTAGATAGCATTAATTTCTTCATTTGAACATTACCTGTTCATATCCTTTGACCATTCAGCAGCTGGGGAATGACTTGTATTCTTATAAATTCAACACAATTCTCTATAAATTTTAGAAATGAGTTATCATTTTATTTATTTTTTTGACCACATACATAACTAGTTTTCAATAATAATTTTTGCAAGGTTTTGAATTTAATGTTTTTCTCCCTCCTACCTTTCTCTCCTCCCCTCCCCTGACAGAAAGCAATCTAATGCAGGTTGTGTGTGTGTGTGTGTGTGTGTGTGTGTGTGTGTGTGTTTGTGTGTGTGTGTGTGTGTATGTAAGCATATGTCCATATTAATCATGTTATGAAAGAAGTATCAAATCAAAAAGAAAAAAATACCATTAAAGAGAAAAACCATACTTCATAACTTTTAAAAATTTAACATTTAGTAACCTTTAGTCTGTATTTAAATTCTACAATTCCTTCTCTGAGTATGAATGATATTTTTCATCCAAAGTCTTTTAGAATTGTATTTAATTTTTCTGTTGTTGAAATGAGCAAATCCATCATAGTGGATCATCACCAATGTTGCTATTAATATGTTCTTCTGCTTCTGCTCACTTCACCCTAGCATCAGTTCATGCAAGTCTTTCTGAAGTCCTGTTTCTCATTTTAAATTATATTTTATTACTTTTTTCACATTACTACAATAGTCATGTTGCCAAAGATAACATGCCCCCCCCAAAGAAAGAGAAACCTCAAGAAAAATAAAGTGAGATGAAAAAAGTGTGCTTCAATGTGTATTCAGATACCATTAATTGTGTCTTAGGGATGGATAGCATTTTAATTGCAAGTCCATCAGAAAAAATGCCTCAATATTTTTTCTTCCTGCTTTGCCATTGCTAGCTGTATTTCTCTCCATCCTATTCCTCCCCAATCCCATTTATTCTTTTGTCTCTCTGCTTTCACTCTTTCCTTTGCTTCTCTTCTATGCCCTACAGTCCCTCTCCCCTGTTACCTTTCTTCTATCCCATTTCTCACCTTTTTCCTTTAGGATAAGGTGGATTTCTATACCCAAATGAGTGTGTATGTTATTTCCACTCTGAGCCACTTCCATGAGAGTGAAGGCTCACTCACTCCCCCTCACCTACCATGCAAAAGCTGTTTCATATCTCTTTCATATGAATAACTTAGCCCATTCTACCTCTCCTTTGCCTTTCTCCCAATACATTCCTTTCTTGCCCATTAACTCCATTTTATAATGTATTATATCTTCATATTCAGTACCTCCTGTGCTCTATCTATATATGGTCCTTCTAACCACCCCAATAAATGAGAAAATTTACATTATTTAATAGTATCATCTTTCCATACAGGAATATAAGCACTTCAGTATCATTAAATGCCTTATAATTTACCCTTCCCATCTACCCTCTCTATGTTTCACCATGTCCTGTACTTGAAGATCAAACTTTCTGTTCAGTTCTGGTCATTTATCTGGAAAGTTTGAAAGTTCCCTATTTCATTGACTATCCATCATTTCCCCTGAAAGAGAATGTTCAATTTTTCTGCGTAGTTGATTCTTGGTTTTAATCGAAGCTCTTTTGCCTTCTGGGATGTCATATTTTAAACCCTTCAAGCTCTTAATGTAGAAGATGCTAAATCTTATGTTATCCTCACTGTAGCTCCATGATATTTCAATTGTTTCTTATGACTAATTGTAATATTTTCTCCTTGACTTGGGAGTTCTGGAATTTGGCTATAATATTCATAGACGTTTTCAATTTGGGATCTCTTTTAAGAGGTAATGGGTGGATTCCCTCAATTTCTATTTTACCCTCTGCTTCTAGGATATCAGGGCAATTTTACTGTAGAATTTCTTGAAAAAATGAAGTCTAAGCTCTTTTCCTGGTCATGAATTTCAAATAGCCCAATAATTTTTGAATTAAATTTTCTGGATCTATTTTCCATGTTCCTTGTTTTTTTCCAATGAGATATTTCACATTTTCTTCTAGTTTTTCATTCTTTTGGTTTTGTTCTATTGTTTCTTGATTTCTCACAAAGACATAAGCTTCCCTTAGTTCCATTCTACATTTGAAGGAGTTATTTTCTTCAGGGAGCTTTCTGATTTCCTTTTCCTTCTGGCCCATTCTACTTTTTAAGGCATTCTTCTCTTCATAGATCTTTTGGATTTCTTTTCTCCATTTGATCTAATCTAGTTTTTAACATGTTATTTTATGTTATTTTCTTCAGTAATTTTTTTTTGTATCACCTTTTGCAAGCTGCTGACTTGGTCTTTATGTCCTCTACAGGGCCAAAGTAATTATTTATGTTTGGATTTTTTTCTTTTGTTGTTTGCTCATTTCCCCAGTCTATGTCTTGATTTCAAGTCTTTGTCAAAGTGGAGTTCTACTTTTAGGTCAGAAAATGCACTCTCCCAAGATTCTGAGGATTTTTATTGGATTTGAATTTGAAGATCAGATTTTCTTTTCTGTACTAATCCTTTTATTAGGCAAATTTAAAAATCCTCTATTTTGAGGTAAGTTTAACTTTTTCGCTGAAATAATTTGCTGAATTGCAGGATAGTTGAATGTTAGTTATAATCCATGTTCCTTTGCCCTCTGGAATAATATATTCCAGGTCCTCTGATCCTTTAATACTGAAACTGATAATCTTGTGTAATCCTGAATATGGCTCCCTAGTATTTGAATTGCTTCTTTTTGGGAAAGCTTGATGTATTTTCTCTTTTAGCTGAGAATTATGCAATTCTCCAATATTCCTTAGAATTTTTACTTTGGGATCTCTTTTGGGGGGTGGTGGATTCTTTCAAGAACTATTTTATCTTCTTGTTTTAGGATATTGGGGCAGTTTTTCATGATTATTTCCTGCATGATATTTTCCAGACTCTTTTTCTGATCAAAGTTTTCAGGTTGACCAATAATTTGTAAATTATCTCTTCTGTATCCATTTTCCAGGTTATTTTTCCTAAGAGGTACCTTATATTTTCTTTTATTTTTCAAACTTTTGATTTTATTTGATAGAATCTTGGAGTCTCATATAGTCATTAGTTTCATTTGTCCAATTCTGATTTTTAGGGTATTTTTTCTTTTTTACTTAGCTTTTGTGTTTCCAATTCCAGTTAGTGAATTTTACTTTAAAAGGAGTTGATTTCTTTTTCCATTTAACTAATTTTACTTTTAATGATGTTGCTTTCTTCATTCAATTTTTCACAATTCTCATGCATTTTCTGATTTCTTTGCTCCATTTTTCTTATTCTCTTTTTTGGTTTTTGAAATCCTTTTGGAGTTCTTCAAGTTCTTATATCTTTTAGATATAAGACTAATTCAACCCACCCCTTTGAGTGTTCACTTGTAGGCATTTTGTTACTGCTTTTCTCTTTTGGTTATGACATTTTAATTATTCTTATCAGAAGAGTATCTATTTTATGGTTAGAATTTTTTATGTTGTTAATCATTTTGATAATTGAGCTCTGCTTCTGGAGCAAAGTGGCCACAATCCTAAGCTTTTTGTGCTATGGCTGTTCTGGTCCTTGCCTTACTGCTTGCCTATAGCATTGTCCAGAAGTACAAGAGCTTTGTTCCCTGAATTAGAGTAGACCAATTCACTTCTACCTGTTGCTTAAGTGCTCCTGGTGCTTGAACTTTGTCTTCTTAGCTGGGATTGGGACTGTTGGCCTACAGCAAGGCAGGCAGACCTGAATTGAACTATGACTAAGAGCCTCCCACTGACTTTCTAGCTCTCTCACCTAAGTTTGGCTATACTTCCCTTTAATCCACATGAATCAGAACTTGCTTGAAGTTTCTACATAATATCTTGAGCTGAGCACTTGATTCACTCTGATTTTTTTTGGTACATTCTGTCCTCTATCTAAGGTTGAATAAATTGAGGGCCAGCAATGTTAATCAACTCATACAAAGTTACAGAGGTAAAGAATGCTGAGCTGAGATTCAAACACTAGTTCTCTGATTCTTTTGTCCATTATTATTTTTGACCACATTGCATTGTTTCTACAATAACAACCTAAACAATGTTCAAATTACAGTTTTGTGCCAGCAAGAAAATGCTTCAAAATATCCAGCATCTGATCTTTCCCTTCATAAGTTTATAACAATCTGTAACTACTCAAATTATGATTCTGAGAGTGCACTTATTTGTATATATATAAAATACTCAAGATTTATAGGAAAATTATTGAAAAAATAGACTAATATTAAGTGATGAGGTACTTGAATTAGCCAATATCCTCTGTTCTTGAAAATTATGCCAACAAATAAAATTATCTCATCAAAACTAAGAATAAAAGAAAATATTATAATATAATTATATTTTACAGGCACAAAAATTGAACTGTGTTTTGTGTATGTGTATGTTTTTCTTTCCAGAAATGTCACATAATATTTTGTGTAAAAGGGTGAACTTTACCAGAAAGGTACTAAAGTAATTTGGAATCCAAATACTTATAGATTCTTCAATCTCTAAATTGTCCTTTCCTGGTAGTCAGCAAGATCTTAATGTTCTGCTGGACTACTAAAAGAGGTGATTTCTTTTCAGTAAATTAAATCAATTTCCATTCGTTCTGGGTCTGGGAAATTTTATTTTCTCTTGTCTTCAGTTAATTTACCATTTATACTTCTCAGGGCACAAATCGATTTCCTTCCTTTGATTTCCTGACAGGTATCTCCTATTTCTTTTTCATTATAGTAAATTCAAAAAAAATCATTACACTCCTATGCTCAAGTTATTTGGGAGATGGGAGAAATCAATGAATGGTAAAATCACAGTGAAAATGCAAATGATATCATGGCATCATTGAATATGAAATTGGAATTGAGCTTAGAGTTCATTAAGATCAATTTGATATTCAAATAAACATAATGAGTAGACACAAAAATTCTCAGTTGAAGCATGTTGTTTCAATAGAATATGAAAGAGTTGTACCTTAATTTTAATGCTAACTCATACCTTTAGAAAACTAGGGAAAATTTATTCTGCGTATAATATATTGTTCCAATTGATCTAATTTAATTTAGCTACAAATTTTTATTGATTTTAAAGTATATTCTGTGAAGTAAATGAAATGGGACATCTTTTTAGGACTGAAAAACTGAAGAAGAAATGTAGGTGTTTTCTATTTCTCCATTGCTTACTATCCTTCATTTAAATAGGTATTAATTAATAAAACTTTAATTCTGTCCATACAATCTGGAGTAGTACGAAAATGAAACTCCATGCTATTAATTGATTCCTTCCTTTTTTTCCTGATGCCATACAATTAATTTTAGTTAATTTTTCCCTCCTTCACTGATGTACTAGTTGCTCTGGCATTTTAAAATTTGGCTCTACTACCAAAATAAGTGATTTTTATTTTCAACAAATCAAATCCATTTTCATTAAACCTGAGTCTAGAAAATTTTATTTTTTCTTATCGTTATTGAATCTACAATCTATATTTTTCACTGCATAAATCAATTTTCTTTTCAAAGCTGTCTATTCAATACCAAACAGCCTGTTGAAAAGTTAACATTTCCTGTCATGCTCCTTATTTTATATCATACAGGGAACAAAACTGTGGTTATTCTTTTCCTGAATTCTCATTTTTAAAAATGGAATTCCATAAGACTGTTATAGACAGTCTTCAGGAAAAACTAAAATGATACTATTTCTGAGACATAGGGTTGAGTCCTTTTCAATTCCCAGAAATGAGATACAGTGATGGTTAATCCAAGTGAAAGGGAATTGGTTTGAGAGCAGAGTGGAGATTAAGTGTTTGGACAGGGCACTTCAAGAGTTTGGAAACCATTTAAAAGCTCTCTTCTTAAACTAACCTATAATTACACAAGTATTTATTTAAGCTCTTATAGCTCTACTGCCTAAGCACTTTACATTCATCACAGTCAAATTAGTGGCAAGTGTGGAGAGAAGGGAGAGCAAGGGAAAGCAGATTAAGACTCTATCTACACATGTCAAAACATCTGGGTAAAAAGTGGAACATTCACTCAGCCATCTGGAGATTTTGTTGGCATGATGCTAAATATTCACTTATTTGTGAAGGACAGTATGCATTAATAATTGTTTGTCAACTTGGTTTGTTTCTAGTTTTACTTGGTAAAATGTTTAAAAACATTTAGCTATTTAATATTATCATACTAGTGCCCTTTATTTCTCATATTTATTAGAATATATCAATGCTATAGTGATTGGGGGATAGAGGGACACTTTCTCCAGAAATTTGTCTTGACATTTGATCCTGCCTTTTCTTTTTTCTTAAGGTACATGAAACATACAGCTGACAAATTACTTACTTCCTAAATAGTCACTTTTTACTTCCTATATGTTTAATTATATACCTTAACCAAAAAATAAAATTATAGTCCTCATATAAAAATAATACTATCACACAGCATCTTTTTTAACATTCAAAATAATTCTTCATTCTTGTTTTCTTTATTCTTATTTGCAGTAATAGTTGTAGTGGAAGTAGTAGTTATAGATGTAGAAAAAGGAAAAAGAACAAAAGAAGAAGTAGAAGAAGAAGAAAGAAGAAAGAAGAAGAAGAAGAAGAAGAAGAAGAAGAAGAAAGAAGAAAGGAGAAGAAGAAGAAGAAGAAAAGATGAATTCTTGAGGAGTTTAGGTTAAGAATTTTGGGATACCATGCTAGAATTTAGACAGGCTTCATGGAAGATTTGGAAAGTAAATCATGGCTGAAAATCATAGACTCTCATGCTTGGCAAATCTAAGCCAAATTTAATTTTCTTCTGGCTTAAGTGGAGACATCCAAAGAGGGACAAATGGTAGGAAAGAAAGATGAATGAAGAGTACTAGTGAAAGTAAGCCCCAAAGTGAAGTTTTAGCTAACTCAATTAACCAGAACCAAAAATTATCTGTTCAAAGCAGGACAGGAAAATATGGAAAACATGGATAACTAGTGATGTTGCTGAGGAAACTTGGATACAATTGCCTTCATGTCATGGTAGGAAAAGAAAACCCATAATCATGAGAGGAGCTACTTCTAATCACTAAACCAAACTCACATTATTTTTGTGATTAGGACTTCTGGGTGAATTCTCCTAAGTTCCATTCTATTGGCACCTTCATCATCTTGTGATATGTATAAACTACTTCCTCCAGATCACAGGGGTTCCAAAGAACATGCCATATGACCAAATTCATGTAGTTTTGGTTACTCTTGATGGGGAATCAGTTAATTCAAATGTGCATGACCCTTTGTATCTATATAACTCTAGATCCCAACCCACATTTTATACTTTCTTGTCATCCTTTCTGTCACTGGCCATTTCTTTACAGCTCCATTCAATGCCTTTGTGACTTCTTGGTCTAAACTTCCCTTTCTTGGCCAACACTACTATATAGGGGTAGTCTTATCCTATTAGAATGTGTTCTTTCAAGTTGCATTTTTGTATCTGTATTCCTAGTGACTGAGAACAGTGTCTGGCACATAGTGACTTTTAATATATATATTTTTTAAATTAATTATTAATTAATATTAATTAAATAATAATTAATACTCAATATATAAGTAAGAATAGCTGTGGGATTAGGACAAATTAGACTTTTTAAAGGGAAGGGTAAGAACCCTCTTAGAGGGTTTGACTGATTTACTATTCCTGAAGCATAGCTGGGGAGACACCAAGCATCCAAGCTAATGGGAATGTCAAAATTGTAAGCTTGTTTTTAACTCTAGGCAAAGATTCATTAGTGCAGGTGTGTCCAACCTACAGCTAATCCAACCTGCAGCTAGGGTTTCAATCAGCTGGTGGTATAGGTTGCTTACTATTCATGAATGGACACTGAATTCTGTCTGTGCCACTTGAGGGATTTTTGTTGGACTTTGGGGCCCCAGAAGAATAAAAAGTTTGGATATCCCAGCATTAATGATAGAGAATTCACGTTCTGGTAAGAATGATCTGGATTCTAGTTCTCTCTTTGACTCATACTGGCCTTTTGATTCTGGGAATTTTATGAGATTGTAAATTTGAAAAAGGGTGATGTTCTTCTGGGGAATATCTTATTGAGAATCTAAGGAAATCCTAGGGTTGATAACAAGATCTTCCATGTATTAATTCCAGATAAAATGGAATTCAACAAAAAAGAGGAGCCTGAGAGAGGGGCTGAGATTCAGATGGAGAAAACTAGGTATGTCTGCACACAAATAAATACAAAAAGGATTCAGTCTAATTCATAAAGTAATATAACTGGAATTCCAATTTCATTAGTTACAGAAGGCTTTGAAAAACAACAAAAAAAAAATGAAAATAACAGATAAAATATCTCCATGCTTTCACAGTTTCCATTGTAGACCTGTTGAATGAAAGCAACGTGTCAGATTAAGACATTTCTTTTTACCCTAGTTTATGTAAATGAGCACCTGGTAAATTAATTAAAGTATTGGAACACAGATTTACACTAAAATTACAATCAGTATTCTCTTTCTTTTAAAAAAAAAGATAGTATTAGACCTAGTAAAAATAAATTTCTCAGGATTTAAAAAATACTAATATTTATAATATGCTACATGCTAATAAAATGGTATAAAATAGCATAATCTTTTATTCAAAGTATATAAGTTTGAAATGTTTAAGATTAATATATGCTTTTGAAAATAAAGGATAATATATGATTTTTTTCTTCATCTAAAATACTTAAAAGAAAGTATGAAATAAGACAAGTTCTAGCAAAAATGGATACTGTTTTTCTTTGATCCAAGTAATACCTTTGTTCACAAATATATGTGAATGATGTGATAGAAGCAAGGCTAACCTAGTAATTCTGGGATTACTAGTGATCAGAAACTATCAGAAATCACAATTATGTAGTTTGCTTCTCACTGATCTCACTTATACTGCCTACTATGATATTGATTTTGTCCTAACCATGTCTACCCATCCTGTGTGATTCATGTCCATGCATTTCTAGTAGTTTACCACAAGGAGTTTCCAATGTGTTTTGCTCATGTCCTTTTGAAATTGTATGTTTGTCAAAAAAGCATTTGGGCTAACTACAGGTTATCCATCTCTGTCAATCAGCACTAGCCTATTTTTTATCCAGCATATTTTTAAATATTTTGCTTTTTTTTCCTTCTGCTTAATCATTTATTTGTGATATGCCACTATATTCTTTTTTTGAATAATGAATAAATGAAAAAGCATTTATTTTGCTAAGCATTGAGGATACCATATAAAAGTGAGACAGTCCATGATCTCAGAAAGCATATATTCTTTTTTTTTTTCATGGGTGGATCACATTCTTTATGGCAAGTCCATCGCAAAAGTTACTTCCTTATTTTTCCAACATTGCCATTGCTGATCGCAACTCCCTCCTTTCGTATTTCTCCACTACCATGTACTATATTTTCTCTCTCCTTTCACTCTGACTCTGCTGTAGGGTCACTGGGTGGCACCGCAGACAGATCCCTGGTCCTGGGGCCAAGAAACCCTGAGCCCCCATACCACCCATTAGGCCCAGAATCCACCTGGCCCTATGGTCCTGGACAGGCCTTCCAAATCCCAGCCCCTTGCAAGAAGTAAAAAAGAAAATGTGTTATATCTGACCACTGTAACCCCATGGTCCATCCTCTCCTCCTTTATTCACATCCCCACCCCTTCCCCCTTCTCCCCCCTCCTTCTTACTCCAGATGCCTATACCCCATTGAGTATATATGCTGTTTCCTCTCCTAGCCACCTCTGATGAGAGCAAAGGTTCCCTCATTCCCCCTTGCCTCCCCCCTTCCATATTATTGCAATAGCTCATTGTAATAAAAAAAATCTTATTATATGAAATATCTTGGCCTATTCCCCTTCTCCTTTTTCTTTCTCCCATTACATTTCCCTTTTTTCCCTATTGACTCCATTTTTACACCATATTTTATCTTTGAATTCAGCTTTCTCCTGTGCTTCAACTATAAAAGCTCCCTCTACCTGCTCTATTAACTGAGAAGGTTCATACGAGTATTATCAGTGTCATTTCTCTATGCAGGAATACATGCAGTTCATCATCATTATGTAACTCATATTTTCCCCCTCTCCTCCAATCTCCATGCTTCACCTGAGTCCTGTATCTGAAGATCAAACCTTCTGTTCAGCTCTGGCCATTCCAAAAGGAACCTTTGAAATTCCCCTGGTTCATTGAAAGTCCATCTTTTTCCCTGGAAGAGAACATTCAGCCTTGCTGGGTAGTTCATTCTTGGCTGCATTCTAAGCTCTTTTGCCTTCTGGTATATTGTATTCCAAGCCCTACGAGCTTCCAATGTAGTTGCTGCTAAGTCCTGTGTGATCCTGACTGCAGCTCCATGATATTTGAATTGTGTCCTTCTGGCTGCTTGTAATATTTTCTCTTTGACTTGGGAGTTCTGGAACTTGGCTATAATATTCCTAGGGGTTGGTTTTTTGGGATCTCTTTCTAGGGGGGGATCGGTGGATTTTCTCCATTTCTATTTTGCCCTCTGCTTCTAGAATATCAGGGCAATTTTCCTGTAGTAGTTCTTTGAAAATGATGTCAAGGTTCTTTTCCTGATCATGACTTTCATGTATTTCAATAATTTTAAAATTATCTTTCCTAAATCAGTTTTCCATATCAGTTGTTTTTTCAATGAATTATTTCACATTTTCTTCTAATTTTTCATTTTTTTGGTTTTGAATTATTGATTCCTGATTTCTGGTAAATTCATAAATCTCCCTGAATTCTATTCTTTGTCTGAAGAATTTGTTCTCCTCGGAGAGTTGTCTTATCTCTTTTTCCATCTGGCCAATTTTGCTTTTTAAGGCATTCTTCTCCTCAATAACTTTTGGAACTGTTTTATCCATTTGACCTAAGCTGGTTTTTAGCATGCTATTTTCTTCAGCATTTTCGTGGATTTCCTTGACTAAGCTGCTGACTTCATTTTCATGTTTTTCCTGCATCTCTCTCCTTTCTTTTCCCAGTTTTTCTTCCAACTCCCTCATTTGATTTTCAAAGTCTTTTTTGAGCTCTGTCATAGCCTGAACCCAATTTCTGATTTTGTTGGAGTCTTTAGATGCAGGAGCTTGTGCTTCCTCATCTACAGACTGAGCATTTTTATCCTTCTTGGTCTCATATGCAAAATATTTCTCAATGGTCTTCCTCTTGTTTCTCTGCTTGCTCATTTTCCTAGCCTGGGCCTCGTTTTGGGGCACTTTCTGAGCTTTTGCGACACTCCCACAAGGGTCTCAGTGTGTGAGGTTCTGTCCTCCCTCCTGGTCTGTGAATGACCATATGTGCCCCCCTCTGCCACGGGGCTGAGGTGGGGGGCCCTGCTGTTCTATTGGGGGGCCTGGACTGTGATCAGGATCTGAATGTGGTCAGAGCCCCAGAGTCCTGTTCCAGAGGCAGAGGACAGAGCTCAGCAGTCTCTCTCTCTTCACTCCGCTCCGTCAGCTCAATGGGCTCATGCCTTGGAGGCTCCTGCTTACGGGCTCTGCCTGCTTCTGTTTCTGGATCTGGGCTACTGAAAGACCAAACTGCTCACTGTGTGCCCTGAGTACTGGGCTCCAAGTGCTTGCTCTGGCAGAGGTCCCCTACTGTTCCCCCACTTTGTGCCTGGTGCTCCCTGGGGTGCAACTCAGGAGATTCCCCTGCTGCTGTGAGCCTCAGCTCCCAGAGCCCTGGGCCTGCCTCCAGGAGGCTGACATTCTTTCGCTCTGGCGGGCCACCCCTCTGGCTGGCTGACCCTCTGACCAGGGGAGCAGAGCCTTTCTGCTTTTTTCCAGGTTACTTTGAGTAGGAGAACTGCCTCACTGGGTCCCTTTGTGGGTTCTGTCTCTCGAAAGTTTAGTTAGAGTCCTTAGTTTCAAGTTTTATCAGACAGCACCGAAGACTTGATCCCTTCTTGTCGCCATCTTGGCTCCGCCCCCCTATGCCACTATATACTTATATTCTCTAGTCCTCCATTTAATTTCAGTTGTTCTTCAATTTCAAATTTTCATAGATTAGGAAGTTCTATGACTCATAGTGATATAACATTATGGGGGAAAATATTTACCTTAAAAAGATAGATCTTTATTCCAGGGAAAAACTTGTGGTCATTAAAAAAACCACTGTATAATTTCTGAAAGTGATCCAATTCATCTCTTTCTTTCTGTTCAGTTCTGTAGCCAATTTCTTCTCTTTGTATGGTATTTGAAATGCACACATTCCAGCCCAAGATAACTTGAGAGATACTTGGGAAAGGTCTATTCTTCATTAAACTGGGTTGGAAAGAGCTGCAGCACAGCACAAGTTGCAGCTGTACCTAACCAGATTAAATCAGCTCCAGCCTTCCAATAATAGCTTGCGGGGGTCCCTGTGATTAATGATACCTGATTAATAATATTAGAGCAATAAATAACCCCAAGGGAAGAGGCAAAAAGATTTATAATATTAGAAGGGGGAAAAAGGGAGAATTTGAATGCTGAGTAAATTTAAGTCAATAGATTTCAACACTTGGGTACAGTCCCACTTGGGTTTAAAAGTCTAACTTAAACTACAAGGAAGGGGAGGATTGGAAAGGGAAAGAAAAGTGAAGAAGGGGCTGAAAAAAGGAAAGGGAAGGTATAAGGTTTTTATATTTATATTTAACTGAAAGTTAAATTTTTAAAAGTCAAAGGGGAAAGGATGGAAAATTTTGGTGAAGATGAATTAGAGAAAAGGAAAGAGGAAAAATGGAGAGAAATATAGAATCAGTAATCTTAACTGTAAATGTGAATGGGATGGAATGTCCCATAAAATGGAAGCAGACAGCAGAATGGATTAAAAACCAGAATCCTACAATATGTTGTTTACAAGAAACACATTTGAAGCAGAGAGATACACACAGGTTAAAGGTAAAAGGTTGGAGCAAAATATATTATACTTCAGTTGAAATAAAAAATCTGGGGTAGCAATTCTAATCTCAGACAAAGTGAAAAACAAAAATCATTTTCATTCTTCTTAAAAGGCACCATTGGTAATGAAGGTATATCATTACTAAACATGTATGCACCTAGTGGTATAGCATCCAATTTCCTAGAGGAAAAGCTTAATGAATTACAAGGAGACATAGGCAACAAAACTTATAATGGGAGACCCCAGTCTCCCTCTCTCAGTAGAGAAATCTAACAACAAAATAAATAGGAAGGAAGTTAAGAAGGTGAATGAAATCATAGAAAAATTTGATATGATGGACCTCTAGAGAAAACTTAATGGGGATAGAAAAGAATATATCTTTTTCTTGGCAGCACATGGCACCTTCAACAAAACTGACCATGTTCTAGGGCACAAAAACTTTATAATGAAATGCAGAAAGGCAGAAAAAATAAATACACACTTTCAGACCAAGAAAAATCCAGAAAATGTTTGAGCACAATTATAGAGCATTATTCACTCAAATAAAGTCAGATCTAAATAATTGGAAAAATGTCATGCTCATGGTTAGGTTGAGCTAATGTAATAAAAATGACAATTCTGCCTAAATTAAATTACTTATTCAGTACCATACCAATCAAACTACCAAATAAGTACTTTACTGAGCTAGAAAAAATAGTATCAAAATTCATCTGGAGTACCAAAAAGGCAAGAATAGCAAGAGAACTGATGAAAAAAAATGTAAAGGAAGGTGGTCTCGTTTTACCAGATCTAAAACTATACAGCAGCCGTCATCAAAACTGCCTGGTACTGCTTAAGAAATAGAGTAATGGATCAGTGGATTAGGAAAGGTTCAAAAGGAAGGACTACAGCAATCTACTATTTGACAATCCCAAACACATCAGCTTTTGGGATAAGAACTCACTATTTGACAAAAATTGTTTGGAAAACTGGAAAATAATATGCTAAAGACTAGGCATTGATACACATCTCACACCCGATACTAAAACATGGTCAAATTGAGTACAGGATTTAGACATAAAGTGCATACAATAGATAAATTTAATAGACCAAAAAATAATCTATCTATCTGATCTATGGAAAAAGGATAAATTTATGACCAAACAAGAATTAGAGCACATCATAAACTGAAAAATGAATGAGTTTGTTATATTAAATGCAAAAACTTTTTTAAGTGCAAAAACTTTTTGCACTAATAAAATCAATGTTATCAAAATTAGAAGGCAAGCGGAAAGCTTGGAATAGAAGTTCTGATAAAGTTCTCATTTCTAAACTATATAGAGAATTAATCAAATTTATAAGATCACAAGTCATTCCCCAGTTGATAAATGGTCAAAGGATAAGAAAAGACAGTTTACAAATGACGAAATTAAAGTTATTTATAATCGCACAATAAAAGCTCCAAATCATAATTGATTAGAGAAATGCAAATTAAAACAACAATGAGGTATCATCTCATACCTGTTAGATTAGCTACCATGAGAAAAAAGGGAAGATAATCAATGTTGGAGAGGTTGATGGGAGGAATGGAACATTAATACATTGCTGGTGGAGTTGTGAACAGATCCAATCTTTATTTTTTTTTAGGTTTTTGCAAGGCAAATGGGGTTAAGGCCACACAGCTAGGTAATTATTATATGTCTGAGACAGGATTTGAACTCAGGTACTCCTGACTCCAAGACTGGTGCTTTATCCACTAGGCCACCTAGCCACCCCAACACATCTAATCTTTATGGAAGGAAATATGGAACTATGCTCAAAGAGCAATAAAAGTGTTCACACTTTTTGACACAGCAATTCCAATTCTAGGTCTTTATGCAGAAGAAATTATAAAAAATGGGAAAAGTTCCAAAATATTCATAGCAGTTCTTTTTGTAGTGGCAAAGAACTGGAAATTGAGGGGATACCCATTAAGTGGTGAATGGTCAAACAAGTTATGGTACCTGAATATAATAGATTACTATTGTTCTATAATAAACTATTGTTCTATAAGAAAATGGTGAAATTCTAAAGAAGCATAGAGTAAATTACAGGATCTGATGCTGAGTAAAGGGAGTAGAAACAAGAGAACAATGTACACATCAACAACATTATGGGATGAACAACCTTGATGGAAGCAGCTTCTCTTGGCAGTCCAGTGAGCTAGGAAAACAGTTTTTGACTGGCAATAGACTAAATTATCCCCACTCCAGAGGAAGAAAAACAAAACAAAACACATAGAAAAAAATAACCTTTTCAAATCCAATGAACAATTTATATTTCATGTCATTCATTTACCTATACGATAAATTCTCATTTATCTCATTTATTTCTTTTATGGAGATACACAGACATATATGCTCATACATACATTTATGGCCCATACATACATTAATGACATGAACATAATGCACAAATGTACACATAGGTTTGCAAACACATATACAGGGCATTCACAAAATTTTAATGTTAGTTTAGGTATAATTCCTATGTACACCTTATTCAGTACTACTGATAAAGTAGTCAATTTTTGACTGAATCTAACCTAAACCAGTGCCCTGGTAGTTTAGGTCTGATATTGGAATGAAATGATATATTCATAAATCATTCAAAAGTTAGCAAAAGGAAATTTACTGAACCACAATAAAAGAAGTTTTGTAAACAAGGATATTCACTGAGAACAATGTGACTAGATTCATAAGTGAAGCTTCCCTTCTTCTGAGTTTTCCATGGTGGTGTGGCAGTCATCTGTCAGAAAGTTGGAGTTCCTCATGACTGTCTGTATTGAGTCCGCAGAAAATGAAACCAATGGTCATCCCCCCTTGGTCCTTCTGAAACTATTAAGTTGTGACAATGATTCTGATACCTTACAAGGAAAAATTTGCATCTGAAAGGGGTTATTTAGTTTATTACTTCACCACAAAACTTGTTTCCAATATACAGCCCTTTACCTTGAAATATATTTCATTCTTCCTTCACTGCTCAACTCAAATAACCATTCCACTTACAATTCTATGAGTTGAGTGTTTGGGAAAGTCCTTTTTAAAAATCATATAGAGAGGTGACTAGGTGGCACAGTGAATAGAGCACCAGCCCTGGAGACAGGAGTACCTGAGTTCAAACACCACCTCAGATACTTAATAATTACCTAGATGTGTGACCTTGGGCAAGCCACCTAACCCCATTGTCTAGCAAAAAATAAAAAAAATAATATAGAAGCTCTGGATAATTTTAATTTCAATGATTTCATTAAGATTTCTTTTCTCCTTAAGACTTCATTGAGCATATCCACACTGAAGAAGTGGGAATGCTTCCAGGAATGATATGGAATGGATACATTATAGAGGTTAATACCCTAGGGGACTCTTGTTAAGAGCCCAGATTTTACTATTTCTTTCAACAAGTACAAACAGAAGGGGCAACTAATTGGCACAGTGGATAGAGCACTGGCCCTGGAGTCAAGAGGATCTGAGTTCAAATCTGACCCCAGACACTTAATAATTGCCTAGCTGGGTGACCTTGGGCAAGACACCAAAACCCCATTGCCTTAAGATAAAAGAAAATTTAAAAAAAAGAACAAATAAAAGCAAGTTCAAGTTAGAATAATTAATATTCAAAGATAATAAAAGCATTATTTATTTTGGATCTCTAAGGTTTCAGAAAGTCAACATTGTATGATAAAGCTAATAGAAAGGGAACAAAATGGATGACTGATTTACATTTAGATAAAATGGTTTATACACATGTACTCACATATACACATAGGGAAATATTATCTTCCACATGGGCACACACAAAAACACAAATATAAACAACAATAGAGTGACTTAGATTTTTGCCTCTTCTGCAAAGAATACCAAAAATAGCTATTAACATGGTTTGAAAAGTTTCTGTGTCTGCAGTTGATGATCAACCTTAATGGACTTGCTCATTTCATCAGTGCAATAATCAGGGACAATTTTAGGGTATGGGCAAAGTAGAATATTATCTGTATTCAAAGAAAGAATTGTGGACTTTAAACAAAGATCAAAGACCATTACCTTTAATTCAAAAAAAGTTATATTATGTATTGTGCAATTTTGCTATCTTTTATATTTTATTTTTTCCTTAAGGAGATGATTTTTCTCTCAAAACATTCAATTTTGATCAATGTATAGCAGGGAAACAATGTAAAGACTGCCTTCTGTGGGGAGTAAGGGGAGGGAAGTGAAATTGAGGGAAAAACTGTAAAATTTTTTAAAATTTCCATGTTTCTAGAAAGAAACTTTTATTGCCATAACTCAAAGAGACCTTCTTAGACTCCATTGTCTCACTGATCATTTAAATACTTCTCTCCTTAGTCTCAACTCTTTTTCACTCCAAATCAAAGCAAGCTTTCTAGTAGACCTTCAGATTTGTCTCACTGATTTTGTGCCAGATTGAACAGGAAATTATTCCTGAATGGGTGGAGAGAAAGAACAAAAATACAAGAGGATCACTTAAAATTGATAATAAATAATAAATATTCTTTCTTCTTAATTAAAGACAAAGAAGCTTTCAAGTAAAAGAGGCAACCCTTCATGCAGATATTAGAGGTGACAGATATGTATTGTGTTGATTTACCACTTCCTTCCCCTTATTTTTTCACCTTCAATCAAGGTTTAGAATAGCATAAGAAAGTGAACTAATCAAGTCACCATCAGTTTTGTATAAGATATTGATTCACTGGGAAGAGGTAATTACAGAGGTAATACTTCAATGTGGTTAAGAAAAAGGAAGAGATTTTTGGGCCTGATATTCTGACATGCACTTTTCCTAGCATTGGGGCAGAGTCAGTCCACTCTTCAAACCTTTATAGGGTGGGTGGCTGCTTTAGGATTTCACTGGTACAGTGAAATCATTTCTTTCCTATTGGAGAGTGAGGGAGATGATGGTTGCTAGAGTGGTAAAGATGGTGCAATGAAGCCCTAAAAGTCTTGACAGGAGGAAAATTGGGTCAAATATAAGTTTTCTTTGAATTATTAGAAAAGAAAAAATGAGAACAATATTACTTTATGCTCATTATTTTAAAATCCAAGCCCAGATAGCTATAATACCTTATGGAAGATTTTTCATTGCAGCCTACTCTTTATTATTGAAGTATACAAACTTTTAGGGGGTTTAAACCACTAAACCAATCTCAAAATAGCCTTCCCCTACCCAACCCATCTCCATCAGAGATATCATATACCTTCAATTAAACTGAGGAACAAATTCAGTGCCCTAATGAGAACATCTATAATTAGATTCTTGACATAATGTCATAGTTTGATTCTATGATTTCCTTAACTAAGGATCACACAAACATTTCTAATCATTGATACTTATCATGTCAGTCAGACAATCTACCTTTAAAGTAAGTCAGTTATTCAACTATCATTTATTAAGTACCAATTATGAGACAGATACTATTCTATGGGTTTTAACCTACCTCTGATTAGTAAATTGATTTCACTAGCTCTCTTCCTCAAGCTATAACTTCATCTAATTTGGCCACCTTTTGGTGAAATCAGCTTGATCCTTTTGAAGAGAGGCTAGAGACCTTCCGGAGCATAAGTTACATAGAATGATAAGGGTCAAAGGAAATGGGACTCTGGGCAGCTAATTTTAAATCATTCAAGGCTTTATAACCTGTTGTGGTTCCACAGTGGAACGAGATAACAATTCAATCAATGGAACACATTAAATAGTAAAATATAGAATATGAACTCCTCCATACTCCAAGAGTCTGATGTCTTTTGGTTTCCTTCTTAGTTTATAGGGAAGCTAGTGTCAATTTATTGTGAATTTCATCTGGAATCATATGAGTTTGCCTCATTCAATATTTTTTTGAAATTTTAACTAAGAAATTGGACTAATGATTTTCTTTGATTTAATCTCTGACCCTTAATTAATTATATGTCATGATATGGGTCTAATCTTCTTCCATATAGCCAGATTTAGATCTATCAACATCATATCATCAATAATAATAGCAAAAAATTACTTAGGAAGGATTATGAAAAGTATACATATCCTTCTCAGAATTGATGACTGGTCAAACTCTTCATTTTCATTACATCCACACACACATACATACACACACATTTTATATGTATACATGTTATCTCTCTATACCTCTTTGAGGCAGCTAGGTGGGATTTTGGATAGCATGGTAGGCTTTAATTTAGGAAAATCTGAATTTCAATGCAGTCTCAAAAATTTCCTAAGTGTGACTAAGGAAAAGTCACTTAAGTTGTTTGTCATTAGAGAAAAAAATAGCAAGCAATTACAGTTCCTTTGCCAAGAAAATACATAGAGAAAGATCCATGGGAGCATGAAGAGGCAGATATGATTGAAATGACTGCAAAACAATAACAACTATTTCATCTTTATCTCCAAATTAATAATATAGTAAGTACTTAAAATGTCTGTTGATTGACTTATTGAATCACTATCACTGGTATGTTTACTCACACTGATAGTAGTACTAAAGTAAAGTGTTTTTCTTATGTTATTAAGTCAGTATTTTCATGTTTTTTAATGTGCAACAATAATATTTCTGCAAGAAATAATTGTTCAATTACTCACCTAAATACCTTATTTCATGGAAGCAAACCATAGATCTCCTCCCTCATATGCTCCTAAGTTATCATAAGAGGAATAAATTTTGCTTCAGAGCAGGTTGACCTTGAAGGAGTCATCTAAGTGAAAATCTTTGAATATTGTGAGCTTTGGAATCTTTGGTGCTAGAGCATTGCCACTGTTTACAAGGAAGTACCTCTATCTTGCCACAGGTTAATGAGAATTACCATTTTTAATTGCCAATCAAATCTGTCCTAAGTGGTATCTGTGGCACTATGAAGACTCAATCAATGAGGAATGTTTGCATAGCTGAAAAGAGCACCAATATGGATAGAACCCAAGTAATAATCAATTAATGTAGAATGATGATGGTAGGGCTGCATTGCACCACACAATTAAATAAATAAAAGAATCACATACACCCCCTCCCAGTTTCTTTATGGATAATAATTATAATAACACACTCTGATGAAGACAGGGTTATTATTGGATAATGCCTGAAATTTGAAATGGGCCTCATTAGCCACCCAAGGCGAAACATAATTGCCCGGTTTCTGTGCATTATCAAATGGCAGATGCTGCTGCTAGATATTACTACTTGAGTATTTCAATTTTTCATATGATGGAGAAATTAAATTCTATTTCTATGAAAGAATGGGTTCTCTGGGGATCTCTGTGTGTTTTTGTATTTGTGTGTGCAAGCAGGAGGTTGACCATGAAAATAGATGTTGCTGAACAAAGAAACTAAGGTGATAATATATAGCATTCAAGTTTGAAAATTTCTAGATATGTATTTTTGATTGGGATCTTGTCAAGTGCCATGATAGTCAGAGTATCCTAGTAGGAAAGAGAATTTTCCTACTGTATGTTTCCTGAAAAATTTAATGTACTTAGTTTTAAGAACAGTGAAGAAGTAACTATTATAGAAAGACTATTGTTAAGTAGTCTAAAAGTATTTACTTAAAAGAGGAAGGGAATTAAAAAAAAACTTTTAAAATCATTCTAGAAACACAAATGAAGGAAAATATACACCTAACTCTCATCACATTAAATTTGAATGGTCCAAGCAATCCAGTAAATCAAAAGGGGCATTTGTGGTAGGGTGGATGAAGCAACAAAAGCTCACAATTAATTAGTTACAAGAAACACATCAAAAGAAAAGAAATATAAAGATCAAAAACAAGAGGTTGGAACAAGATTTATTAAGTAGCTGATCAATCCAAATAGGGTAAAAATTGCATTCTGATCTATCCAAAAAAACCAAAAAAATCAGACAAAATAAAAATAAAAATTCACAACATTGCTTGAGAGAATCAAGGAAATCATATTGTCCATAAAAGTAACAGTCAAAAAGCAAATATCAATATGAAACATATAAGGATAAAATATTAATTTATTATAAATATTAAACATATGAGGATCGAATGAATAGCATGTACATTCATAAAAGAAAAATTAATTGAACTGCAAAAAGTAATAAATAGTAGCAAGATGATAGAAAGGAGGATACTTTAATGTTCCTATTCAAGAATTGGATAACTTGAATAGAAAGGAAAAATAATAGGGAAAATGTACAAATGAAGAAACTATAAGAGAATTAAGAACTATGTGAAAGATTCATGATATCTTCTGAATAAGATGACTAAATAATCTAAAGAATATTTCTCACTATTATATGTTACTTTTATAAAAAAGGCAATGTATTGGGGCAATGAGGAATAAAAAATACATTTTTCTAAAGTAGAAATAGACCTTATGTAAACGATAGCAAAATAAAAGCATTAATTCATTTAAGATTCAAAACCACAGGATAAAAACAAAAAATAAAAGAATTGTTGAGAAATCACAAATGATTATCAAAAAAGGAACCATAGAAACAATTAACACCTGTAATAAACAATGCTAATGAAACGAAAATAGATCAAGTTTTCTGGAATACATCTAAAGCAATCATTAGAGGAAAATTATATTTCTAAAATATATTAGCAAAGAGAAAAAGATGGTCAATGAATTGAATGAAAGGAAATCTATTAAAAAAAACTAGTGAAGTTATCCAAAATAAACTATAAAGAGAAAATTTTGAAAATTAAAAAATGGATACATTGGAAATGTAAATTAATATAGAAATGAAAAAGCTTAAATCTAGTTCTGTGAAACAACTGATGATATTGATCAATCTATATATAGCTCAATAAAAGAACAAAGTAAAATGAACAGATTTGTTAACAAAATTGACAAAATAAAAACATGTAACAAGGCAAAAACACTTTAAACTTAGAAAACATGCAAATAGTTATCAGAACTTATAACTATAATATGAAATATTGAAAATTTTATTTATTTTCATCCATATTCACATGCATATTTCCAAGTCACTAAATTTCACTCCACCCTTCCTTCCCAACCCACGTCCCCTCTGCAGGGAACAGTCAGGTGAGAATTTTGCATACATAATTTGATATACATGCTAAATTAATAATTTTTGGCATTAGGGACTAGGATTAAAGGAAAGAGTTTCATAAGAGATAAATTTTCTAAAGTGTTCATTAGACTCAGAAGGGTGGGTGTGCATGTGTGTGTATATGTATATTTGTGTGTGTGTGTGTGTGTGTGTGTGTGTGTTTTGTTTTTCTTGTTTTTCTTCCTCTGGATGGGGATAATATAGTACATAGCTAGTCTAATACAGTTGTTTTAGCTCTCTGATCTGCTGAGAAGAGCTACTTCCATCAAGGTTGTTCATCCCATAATGTTATTATTGATATATACATTGTTTTCTTAGTTCTACTTCCTTCACTCAGCATCAGATCCCAAAAGTCATTCCATGCTTCTCAAGAGTCCGATCATTTATGGTTTATAGAACAATAGTATTTCATAGTATTCATGTAGCATAAATTGTTTAGCCATTCCCCAATTGATGGGTATCCCCTCAATTTCCAATTCTTTGCCACTACAAAATAGAGCTGTTATAAATATTTTGTAGCATATCAGACTTTTCCCAAGTTTTAGAATTTTTCTGGAAATAGATCTAGAATTGGAATTGCTGTGTTAAAGGGCATGAACAGTTTAATTGCTCTCTGGGCATATTGCTCTCCAGAAAGTTTGGATCCATTCACAACTCCATAAGCAATGCTTCAATGTTCCAATCCTCTCACAACCAAAACAGTGAAAATTTTAAGGAAATAGAGAAATAGCTACAAAATGCAGTGCCCAGATTGACACAATAGCAAAGAGGAGTCTTAAATAATGAAAATTACAGTGAGGAAATTAAAATGGCTATCAAGGAACTGAAGAAAATAAATCCTGATGGATTTGTAGGAAAATTCTGCCAAATTTTCAAAACATAATTAATTCCTGGAAGTAAAGAAATTATTCTCAAAGTTAAGGAAGAAAACATTCTATTAAACTCACTTAAAAATATATTCCTAATATTTAAGCTATGAAAAACTAGAGAAAAAGTAATCTTATAACAATATATTCATAAATATTGTTTCAATTTTTAAAATAAAGTTCAGGCTGTCAAAGAAACTTATTTCCAAAGTCATTCACTAGGATCAAATTTAATTTATGTCAGTGATGCCATGATGGTTTGACAATGGGAAAACAAATACAATCACATCAAAGACAGAAATATTTGAAAATGTACCAATATTTCAATAAATGTTGAAAAAATAAGTATTGGAAAAAGGATATCTCAACAAATTATGACTCCATTTCATGTTAGAACCTCTATAAAGTGTTGGCATAGAGGAATCTTTTTTCAATATGATAAAATGTACCTACTTTAAACTAAAACCTGGTACAATACACAATGGAGTAACATTGGCACTTTCTCCATTAAAAAAGCAGAGTAAGGATAATTTTTTTCTATTATTGCTTCTTAGACCTTTAGAATATTATCCAATTATCTGTTGTTACTCTAGAAAATTAAAAGTAATTCTTTTTTGTAGATAAAGAAAGTGATGCTTCAAATTATTAAAAAATTTCCCCAAAATAACTCATGAAGCCAATATTGGCAGACTGTACTAGTTTTCTTCATCGTTGGGTCATAATAATTTCTGGAGTTCTGCAATATTTTCAAATAATACATTTTATTTCCAAAATGAGATAACAAATGGAACGAAATTCAAATACAGAAAAGTGAATTCACTTGAGAATTGTTTAGAAACAGATAAAGCACTGAGAACTCTTCTAATGAACATTTATAATTTGATTTAATCAGTTTTATCTGCACATATGTCAGTATGATCAATACAGAAATACTCAGTATTCCTTCATCCAAATGCATTTGTGTCTTTTTTGTTTTTGGTAATTATATTTTCTTTTCTGTCCAAAGCAATACTAGAATTATATTACCACTAACTAGAAAGAACTACAATGATGATAGACATCCTTTTTAATTCAATTTTTTAAAAAGAAATTATATTTTATTTTCCCTTGATTACATTTAAAACAAGCTTCACTTTTAAAACCTTGAAACTCAAAGTTCTCTACCTTCCTGCCATGCAAATCCCTCTCAATGAGAAAGCAAGTTATCTGATATAGGTTAAAGATGTGTAGTCATGAAAAACATTACCATAATAGTCATGTTATAAAAGCATTGCTGAGAAAAGGCCAGTCATTCTTAGCTGATCTCCCTCCAACCTTACTGTTACTTTGTATATAGAATATTTCCCATTGCATTTGCTCATGCAATGTTTTTTGTTTACTGAGAGCATCCTGTTCATCATTTCTTATAACTGAATACTATTTCAATTTAGTAACACACCACAATTTGTTCAGCCATTCCCCAATTGATGGGCATTTCCTAAATTTCCAGTTACTTGACAACAAAAAACAGCTTCTATAAATATTTTTATAGATATAAAATGCATATGTTTTCATTTCTTTTGGAATATAGATCTGGGAAGTGACATTGCTAGATCAAATGGTAGGTATGATTTTATAGCCCACTGGGCATAGTTTCACATTGCACTACAGAAATGTTAAATCCTTTCCGAATTCCTCTAATAATACATTAATGTCTTATTTTTCCCTACATTCCATCAAACATTTGTCATTTTTTCTTTCTGTCCCATCCTATTAACCAAGTCAATAGGTATAAGATAGTATTCAGAATTGTTCTAACCTGCCTTTCTCCTTCAATAGTGAGTTAGAACATGTAGAGATCCCATGTTCACTAGGTTGGATTTGACTCAGGAAAGAAAAGAAAACACATTAACACTCAGGTGGGGAATATCAGCAGGATGACTGACAGAGCCAGTTTATTGAAAATGTTAAACAGTTCTTATAGAAGAAAGTCACAATAATTAACATACAGAATAAAAAACAATGACATAACTTTGTTATGGGCAGAAATTAACTCAGCAGGATGTGACCCAGGTTAAGAAGTTTGGAACCAGGGCTTATCGAATAGTGAGGCCAGAAAAGATGCATTTGTGCTATCAAATCAGAGTTCTGTGGAGGCTTTCAGCTCATCACCAGAGCTTAGGTTTTCCAGCCATAACTGGCCTCTTCACCCCAAACTCACTTGAGTGACCTCTACACTTTCCTCTTTTCTGTTTACATAACAAGCTCAGAATTGGCCACTGATGCTCAACCTGGGTAATACAATCCTGAATTCTATTGATAGCATATATAGTGACTTTGGTTACAGAAAAAAATACTTTGAAAAAAACTTGGTAAACAACAAAAGAGAAGCATAAAGAGAATTAATATAAGATATAATTGTATAATGATGAAACCATTTAATTATATTATCTGTTGTCTTTTCAGGAATCAAATCTTGTTGGGAGGCTATTTGGATGTCTTTAGCCAATTTATGTAAATCTTCAGTACCAAAAGATAGTTTCTAAAATGAGAGACAAACAGCAAATGATCAATATCATAATTACAACAAAGCTGAAATTATTTTCTGTTTCCATTTCTATAATACCAAGTAACCATGCACCGATTTCA
This sequence comes from Macrotis lagotis, assembly GCF_037893015.1. NCBI lineage: Eukaryota > Metazoa > Chordata > Mammalia > Peramelemorphia > Peramelidae > Macrotis > Macrotis lagotis. Next base: position 507,051,291 of record NC_133666.1, read on the forward strand.
GGTGGAGAATACAACCAATCATACAAGTTTCTGCTCAAATTATATATTCTTCCCTAATACAAATTGTTTATTACAGAAGTTTATAATGCATTAATCAAATGATAAAGATTTTCATAGTCTTCTGAGCCTTAAGTGTTCTAGTAACATTTTCTGACAATTCTTGAGTAAATTTTACTTTTATATTTTCCTTATTCATCACTTCTTTACATACACATGCTCAAATAATACAATTGTAATAGTCAATATTATTTCCCTATTTTTCTTAATGATCATAAATTCCTCTATATGAGGTGTGATACTATTTAAATCAGAAAAAATATGCCTACCTTCTCAACATCTCTTCTTTGATACTTCCAATAGTAACTTTGTTATATCCCAAATTAATTTTCAGCTTCCCCTACCAAAATAGCTTGTCATATTTTTCTCTCCATAATATAATTGGTACCCATTGAGTGTTTTGCACATAAGTCCAATATTAGTTCCTTTAGCAGTTCCCAAATTGAGTTTCCTTTTACATGTTCTTTTCTTCCTTCTCCTGTTATACTTTCTTTTTCATTTTCTTAAATGTAAGTTGTTAATTTCTATATTACTAGATTCATCTGGTCTGCACAGACTGATGTTTCTTTCTGACATCCAGACAGGTTCTCCATCTGTGGACAAAATAAAAGCATACCCTCAATCCCAGGTTATAAGTAATCAAGTCTTTTCCAATTCCATCTTTTGTATCCTTCCACATTACTCTATGAGTACTCTTAGGGAGTGTTTATTATGTTATCTATGGTAATTTTGTAATCCAAGTGTTTTTCAACCAAGGTTTTATTCATATCATACAAAGTCAAATAATTAATGAATACAAAGCTTTATTTAGGCACAGTCTGGTATCTGCTTCCCCACACTCCCTCTTTACTGTTTATATGGGAACATTTTTAATGACCTATTTTTTGCCTCAACTATAGGCTTGATCGATGGGATATAAGGAATGCCTGTAATATGCTCGTATTGTATAGACAGAATTGTTTAAATCCTATAGAAGTATATCCAGGGCTATAATCTCTTTTTATAAATTTTGGCATCCCTGCAAAGCAATAGAATAAATCATCAATCACACCTAGAGTAGGCTCTGAACTTTGTGCTGTTGCCTATGTATATGAACTAAATGTATCTACAGTAACATGAAAAGATTTTATTTTTCCATAAGGCGCATAATGAGTCACATCTATCTGCCATAAGCTCATTAAGAGTCTGGCCTCTAGGATTCTTAAAATAAGTTGGAGGGGGTAGGTAAATACTCCTTTGTAGACAGAATATTACTATATTTCTAGCTTGCTTTCTGGTAATATTAAATTCTTTCTTTAGTAAAGAGGCATTCTGATGATTATTTTTTGTAAAACAGTTTAGCTTACTCTTCTACTAAGCTTATAAGGAGTGGAAGGGTTAATTGATTGGTGCTATGATATATATATATATAAGTTCAGGTAATCGAGGATGGGATTTTATATGTTGAATAAAAAAGGAATTATATCCATTTCTGATAACTTCTAGTAATTCTTTCAAGAGTTGATATAACACTACATTAGTGCTGTGATTAATAAAGGCTGCTATTATGCATCTGATGATATGATAATCATGTTTACTATTTGTAAAAATATTAAGGAGTTGTGGCCATTCTCTTAATACCAATGATAAAGCATGTAAATTTTTTCAGCTTTGTTGTAATTATGATATTGATCATTTGCTGTTTGTCTCTCATTTTAAAAACTATCTGTTGTTATTGAAAATTTATATAAATTGGCTAAAGACATCCCAAATAGCCTCCCAACAAGATTTGAATCCTGAAAAGGCATCTGATAATACAATTAAATGGTTTCATCATTCCCACCATTTTTGGGCATTGGACCCAGAGTGTTATATAATTATGTCTTATATTAATTCCCTTTATGCTTCCCTTTTGTTCTTTATCAAGATTTTTGTATAGATGTAAAAGGAATACATAATTTCTTTTCTATTATTGCAATATGCTTGAACCTACAGGTTTTGAATAAGGTCCAATATATTGCTTATAATTTTTGGAGAACTCAGAGGGTCATAAATTCTGATATTGTTTCTCATTATCTCTACAAAGCAATACAATTATTAATTCTAGTCATAGATATTATTAACTTTTTTTAGGTATTTGCAAGGCAAATGGGGTTAAGTGGCTTGCCCAAGGCCACACAGCTAGGTAATTATTAAGTGTCTGAGACCAGATTTGAACCCAGGTACTCCTGACTCCAAGGCCGGTGCTTTATCCACTACGACGCCCCTATATTATTAAATCTTAACCTATGTGAAAGATAATATTCCCAAGTTTACATTTCATTCTCTTAAAGCAAAAACAAAACAAGTTCTCTTAAAGTTAAGCCTATATCTGAATATCTTTTATACAGAAGTTTCTTTCATTTTTCTGTATTATGAGTTTATTTAGTTTTAATTCCAAATACATTCCTATTTTCAAAAAGAAAATAAAATTCTTTATGAATTTAGTTTTTTATATATATATATGTATATATATGAATTTCAAAAAAAAACAATGTAATTTTTTTTACCAAAGCTGATTTTACAAGTTACATATATAGTTTTTAATAGAAATAATTTCATAAACATGAGATGGAAAAACTTTTCATCTACTCTCTGGACCAAGAAGATCTTGAGAGTTATAATCTGTTGTCAAGTATTTCTCTAAATTTCTTATAACAAATCTTTACCAATGTGATGAATGAACTTTAATTCATTCCTATTTTGTTATTGTAATACAATTTTAAATTTTCAAAAATTGTTTGAATCTGTTCTTACATAGTATATTAATTATACATGATCACATTATTCCCTAAAACTTTGCAACAAAAAATTCTTAAGACCAGATGTTTCAAAAGATTTTTATGATTACAAGATTTTCTTTATAGTTACATTTATAATCTTATAAATTCCAAAACTCACATTCAAAATTACCTTAAATCATTTGGTTTTTCAAAATATAAAAGTTTGCTAATTCTTTTATCAGTTATAAAGCCTGATTAAAAACATATAGCTCAGGAGTCTGTGTTAAACTCTGGAGGATCCAAAAAATATTATAACCAAAATAATAATTATTTTTTACAAATCCCTTAATTCAGTTACATGTATTTTCAGATAACTTTGTTCACTGGTTTACATTATAGATTTAACCAATTTGAAGAAACAGTTAACATTTACTTAGCAATTGCTCTCATATCAAATCTTTTCACTTAATGGGGTATGTTAGTTTTCCAACCAATTCATTTCCACATATTGAAAAAGTGGTGGTTTAATGCAGTTTTTAGATTATCCCAATCTCATTTAAACATATTTACTTTCTCCTCTTATAATTTTATTTGTAGATTACTATTCAAGGTTTCCAAAATCCATCTCCTTATTTAACATCAAACCTGCTCAGACCTTTGTACATGCTTGAACTAACTTCCATACTTCACAAATGATTAAAACATCCCAAGTCTCTATATGCCTTTTCATATTTCCTTGCAACCCTATTTTCTCTATCCAAATCTTTTCAGAACCCATTACACATACTGAACTACTTATCTATTCCCTTAATATACCATTCCATTATTCTTTTCCATAAATTCTTTTATTAAGATCAGTAAAGAAAAATAATTTTAAACACAATTTCAATTTCTCCTAGATCCCTTATAAGTATAATTTGCAAATCAGTAAGTAAAACTGTTAGACAATCAGATCAGAAAACAAACAATAGAAAATAAGAAAAAATTAATAGAACCCCTTCTTTCCCAAAAAACAGCATGTTTTCCAGGAAAATCTCCTATGGTTCCAAATCATGGGATTTTTGGAAAAAGAAAAGATCCAAATTTTGAAAAGAGAGAAAGAAAAAGAGTATTGGTCAATCAGAACACAAAGATATGACAGCAAGTCTGACCACACATAGAGAGCTAAGAGCTTTCCTCTGCCTGGATTTTAAAATAAACACAAAAAACAGAATCAGAGCATATTGAACCAGAGATACCCCAGAACTCTGGGGAAAACCCCACCTAGTTCTCATAGTAGAGAAAATACATAGAACATTTAATATATCTCAATACAGTTTTTTATAAAGGGGACATTAATATTTTTAATACTTCTGAATTATAACTAGTATAACTTTTGAGAGGGCAAAACAGTCATTTAAAAATCTCTCAGCCTAATTGGAACCCTGTCCCCCTTCTCATTTCAGAGTAAACCAAATAAATTCTTTCTAAGGGGACAAGTCTTAAGTCTTTTCTGGGGGGGGGGTGGAATCTTCTGTTCGTAAATCCTCATTTGACCCCTAATTTTCTGAAATAACTGACATTATCAGAATCTAGATTTTTAAACTCCTGAAGCTATAATGTGACGATATCATATTGGTAAAAGATTAACTATTTAGTTTCCCCTTATTTCTTTTATTGATTTATTTTGGGCATTACTTAGTACCCAAATTATATACTTTAGAATTGACCTGACTCTCTTGTCTTTTTGGAATATTTATTTCCCCCAAACTGCATCAAATTAAACTGTCTTTCCTGGTTCTTTTAACTCCAAATAAATTTTAATTTTTAACATTTGTTTATTCATATCTTCATGGAGCAATTCTTTCTCTCTGTCTCTTTGGTTAGTAACTCCAAAGTCAAAAGATAAGAGCCAAATTGCAAAAACAGAGAAGCTGCAGAGAGGGAGAAGGAGGGGGGAAAACATTCTGGCAGAATTACAGTGAAGAAGCAAGGAAGAGAAAAATTCAACGGGTTTTTATCATATTAATATTAACTTATATGTTCTATTCAAAGTTCAGTTCCCCTTCATTGGCAACCCTGGAGAACATCATAAAGCATCTGTAAAGACTTATTTTTTTTTGATAATTTCTTAGCTCTTCTCTTTAAGATTTTTACGTCCTGATCTGGCTGGCTTTTTTAGTTCTTTGGAGATTTCTTTCCCCATTACACCTAGTATGCAATCTTGGCAAAAAAAAAAGTAAAGAGCTGTGCTGCTCACGGACCCACCCAAAGCCTTCCCCTCACCTCAGTCCTGGGATTCCTGGCAGTTTAGCCAGGGGCTTTTCTTCTCCTGAAGGATTATCTCCATCTCTGGACGACTTCAAGTCCCATACTTGCTCCAAGTTAAGGATGCCAAATGTGGAGATCCCCTGTCCATCAGGGAATGGATTCTGCACAGGAGAGAAAAGAAAACATATTAATACTTGGGTGGGGAATATCAGCAGGATGACTGACAGAGCCAGTTTATTGAAAACATTTAACAGTTCTTATAAAAGAAAACCACAAAATTAGTATACAGAATAAAAATGTTATGGGCAGAAATTAACCCAGCAGTATGTGACCCAGGTTGAGAAGTTAGGAAACAGGGCTTATTGAATAGTGAGGCCACGAATGACACAGATGTGCTATCAAATCAGAGTTCTGTGTAGACTTTCAGCTCAAGGGTCACCAAAGCTTAAGTTTTTCTGGCCATAACTGGCCTCTTGACCCCAAACTCACTTGAGCAGCCTCTACAAGAACACTGTTAAAAATTCATTTAAATAAAGAACATTGATAACCTAATCTGAAAACTGTTCATATATTTTGATCATGTATCAATTGGAGAATGACCCCTATTTCCAATAAATTTGATTCAGTTCTCTATGTTTCTTTAAATGAAATATTTATTAAAGGAACTTGTTTCAATAATTTTTTTTACCACAGTTGCTATTGCTAACTGTATTTCCCACCATCATTCTCCACCTACCCCTGTCCCAATTACTCCATTCTCTCTCCTTTCACCTATTATCTCATTAAAAATATTTGCATCTGACTATTCTTTCCCAGAATCTTACTTCCCTTCTATCAATTACACTCCCCACCCAGTCTTCTTTCTCCTATCCCTTTCCTCTTCTACTGTCCTCTACAATAGCATTGATTTCTATACCAAATTGAATGTGCATGTTATTCCCTCTCTGAGCCAATTTTGATGAGAGTAAGGGCTACTTACTCTCCCTTATCTCCCCCACTTCCACTCCCCTGCAAAAAGTTTTTCTCACCTCTTTTATGTGAAGTAACTAACCCAATTATACCATCCCCTTTTCCTTTCTCCCAGTACATTCCTCTTTCAATCATTAACTCAATATTTTCATACTATCATTTAAAATTTAATTCAAATCTGTATCTTGTCTATATATGCTCCTTCTAACTACTCTAATAAATAAGAAAGTTTATTTGTCTTATTGGTATTATCTTCTGATGGAAGATATAAGCTGTTCAACATCATTAAGTTCCTTATGACTTACCTTCCCTGTTTATCTTTTAATGCTTCATTTGAATTTCATATTTGAAGATCAAATCTTTCACTTTGTTCTGCTCTGAAATAGTCAAAGCTATTTCATTGAATGTCCATCTTTCCCCCTGAAAAAATCACATTTAGTTTTGATGAATAGTTAATTAATGATTGTAATTCAAGCTCTTTTCTTTGCCTTCCGGCATATCATATTCCAAGCCTTATAATGCCCTAATGTAGAAACTGGCAAAACCTGTTACCCTGTTATTCACAATAATTGAATTGCTTCCTTCTGGTTGTTGCAATAGTTTCTCCTTGACTTGAGAGGTCTGGCAGTTTTCATTTTGGGATCTCATTTAAGAGGTGATAAGTAGATTCTTTCAATTTCTCTTTTATCTTCTGCTTCTAGAATCTCAGGGAAATTTTCCTTGAAAATTTCTTTTTTTTTGTTAAGTTTTTGCAAGGCAAATGGGGTTAAGTGGTTTTCCCAAGGCCACACAGCTAGGTAATTATTAAGTGTCTGAGACCGGATTTGAACTCAGGTACTCCTGACTCCAGGGCTGGTGCTCTATCCACTGCACAACCTCACTGCCTCCCCTCAAGATTTCTTGTAAGATGATGTCTAGTTATTTTTGAATCTTGGCTTTCAGGTAGTCAAGTAATTTTTTAATTATTCTCTTGGATCTATTTTCCAGGTCAGTTCTTTTTCTAGTGAGATATTTCATATTTTCTTCTAGTATTTCATTCTTTGGGTTTTGTTTTATTGTTTCTTGATTTCTTACAAAGTTGTCAGCTTCCTTTTGAGTCATTCTGTGTATTAAGGAATTATTTTCTTCAATGAGCTTTTGTATATCCTTTTCCATTTGGCCAATTATTTTTTTCAGACATTCTTTTCCTCATTTACTTTTTGAACCCCCTTTTTGCATTTGGCTCAGTCTGGTATTTAAGATTTTTTTTTCAATATTTTTTATATCTCCTTGACCAAGTTGCTGACTCAGGTTTAATGATTTTGATACATGCCACTTATTTCTCTTCCAAATTTTTACTCTACCTCCCTTACTTGATTTTCAAAAATTCTTTTTGAGCTCTTCTATAGACTGAGCTCAATTCATATTTTTCTTGGAGGCTTTGGATGTAGACGATTTGACTTATTTTTAATCATCTGAGTGTGTATTTTGATCAGCCGTATGATGATAGTATCTGTTGATGTTATGATTTTATTTTCTTCTGTTGCTTGCTTATTTTCCCCAGGTGCAGCAGACCCTTTCCACTGATCTTTCAAGTTGTCTTGGTAGGGAAAATTGTTTTACTCAGATGTTTGTTGGTTAATCACTATAGAATTTGGTCAGAGTCATTATTTAAAAATGGGTATTTGGAGTGGTTTGGGGGAGACCTCAAAGGAGTCCCTGACTTCACTCTACCAAACTGATCTTGCCTCCCTTTTAAATTCAAGTTCACCACCATAATATTACAGTTTTATTTCCAGTAACAAATATATGATTTACTAAGAAAATGAGATAATTTCAGTGACAATAAAGCTTTCTAGGGAATCTATATTAGCTAAAACTTTCCTCACTCTTATTAGTTGAAAAATGTTCATTTAAAAATATTTAATGCTAGTTCATTTTTCTTCATACAAATAAGTATTGACTATTGAGACCTTGAATGACACAGTTGTGTTATCAAATCAGAGTTCTGTGGAGGCTTTCAGCTCAGAGGTCAATACAGCTTAGGTTTTCTGGTCATAACTGACCACTTGACTCCAAATTCACTTGAGTGTCCTCTAAGTATTAAGTAGCAGCAGCTATTTACAGCACACAATCTGGGATAAATGTTGTCTTTGCTTGTTTTTGGAGTAATGATCTAATTGTCGTAGAAAAACGACATTCAGTTTCACAAAGATTAAGAATAGTGAACCAAACCAGACTCATAAACCCAAAGTTAGTCAGTGTCCCAGATGGCTAATGATGAATAGTTTATAGCCCCCTAGGGACTCTCTAGGATATTAAGATTGTACTCAATTCTTTTCCACAAAATTTGGCAAAACAGTTAATAGCCTAGTAATTTGTGTTTTCTATCATCTTCCCCTGATGATTGTGTAGGAATCAACTCTCTAGAATGTGTAATAGTTGGATTCAGTGCTCAGGAAAATCTTGTATATATAATATTTATAAACTGTTAAAATTAAAAATATAAAAATGAAAGGGACTTCAGAAGCTATCCAGTCCAATTTTTTCAATATGCTGAAAAACAAACTGAGGTTTATGGATGATCAGTCAATTGCCCAACATAGTCAAATTCAGAGGTGATATTAAAACCCAGGGCCTGTATTGTTCCATGCTGCCTCTGATGCTGTCCATTAAGAATTTCATTAAAATTAATTCTTCAGTTATTTAGATTGTCTAAATCAATTTCTATTTTTAATGTAGCAATTTCAATTTTTTGTTTCATTTTCATCAGTTTTTATTAAAGTTTGATCCTAGTGCCTAATTTGGATATCAGAAGATTAAGGAAGACATGGAAAGATTTCCTGCATGGGGCAGAGTTAAGATGTCAGAGTAGAGACAGCAATCTAGGTAAACACTGCTAAAATTCCCCTCTTAGCCAGTTTAAATTAATACCTCAAATCAAATTCAGAAAATAGGAGAGTCAACAAATGATGACAATGAGATATTTTTCCAGTCCAAGATAACTTTGAAGGTCAGCAAGAGAGGTCTTTGACACCAAAATGGGGGCTAGCTTGAAATATAGCAGCAGTGAGTCATGGTGGCTGCAACCGCACCATGCTTCTGAACTCTCAGTCTAGAGATAGTAAGGAGTAAGGAGATTGAACAACTGATCAAGAAGGAATTAGAGGGAATTCTGAATGCAGTCCCCTGTTGCATTGGTTATTTATAGTTTCAATGTCATTTCCAGGGTGGAGTGGACCAATAGTACTTGCTGTGGAAGGACAGTCAAAGTTTCAAGGAAGAAAAGAGTACAAGTTTACACTAAGGAAGGGAGAAGGGGCTCTGGTTCTAGTTTCAGAGCCCTAAGGTATGACAGTACTTGTGGCTACAGATCAGGATCATTTTTTAGTAAATACCAGAATACATAAGAGGAAAGCAGAGACCACAAATCTTAGTTTACACCAACTTGAAAGCATTAGAAACTTCTATACCTTTCAGAATTAGCTCTGAAAATAGTAACAGAAAAAATCTGAAGCTGGAACTGTGCATTCCTACTCTTAGGTAAGCAGAGCTCAACTATAATGTAAAGTACAAAGTCAAGAAAGAGTCTAGAAAAAGGAGCAAATTAGCAGCAAAAACCACCACCACAACAAAAACACTTGCCCAGAAAAAGCTACTATAGTTTCAGGGAATATCAAGACACAAAATAAGAAGACAAATAATATGAAAACAGCTAAAAGCAAAGCCTCAAAGAAAATGCTAATTGTGCACAAATTCAATAAGAATTTAACAAAAGAGATGAATGGAAGAGGAAAAATTGGAGAAAGAAATGATAGTGATGCACAAAAAAGAAAAATAGCAACTTGGTAAAAGAAGAACAAAAATATTGAAGAAAATTCCTTAAAAAGAAATAGGTTATATTAAATATATAGTATAAAAAAGAATAGATAAACAGAAAAGGAGATAAAGAAATCTCTGAAGAAAATAATTTAAAAGGCAGATTTGGTCAAATGAAAAAAAGATATTAAAAACTTTGAAGAAAATAATTATTTAAAAACAAAATTGGGTGAGTGGAAGTTAATGATTCCATAAGAGATCAAGAAAGAATGAAAAAAATCAAAAGAATAAAAATAGAAAAAATATGAAATATGTCATCAGGAAAACCAACCAAACTGTAAAATAGATTGAAATTATTTTAGAATTATTAGACACCTGGAAGCCCTCATAAAGAAGCCTAGACTATATTTAAGAAATTATAATGAAAAACGTCTTCAATATCTTAAATCTAAAAGTTGAGAGAATTCACATACCGCATCTTGAAAGACACCCCAAAATGAAAACTCCCAGGAATATCACAGAAAATTTCCAGATCCCTCAGGTCAAGGAGAAACTATTGCAAGTCACCAGAAAAAAATCCAAATATTATGGCAATCACAACCACAGTCACAATCAGAATCAAGCAAAATTTAACATATTCCAAAATATAACCAAGAGCAACTTAACTTACCCACAAAGCTGAGTATTAATCCTTAAAGGAAAAATATTATCTAATAAAACAGAGTACTTTCAAGAATTCTTGATGAAAAGAACAGAGTTGAATACAAAATTTGACATTCAAACAAAAAAACTCAAAACAAGCAAATAAAAGGTAAATATGAGACGCAAATCATAAATGACTCAATAAGTTCAAACTCATATATTCAAATATGGGAATATGATACATGTAGCTTCTAAGATGTCTCATTTTTAGGGAAGGTATAAGAATTATACTTAGTCAATGGACTTGGTGGGGATAGTGTCAAGAATGGAGTGAGAGAGAGGGATAAGTTAAGGAAAAGGAGAAGAAGAGAAATAAATGGGAAATCTCATATAAAAGAGGCATGCAAGGAATGGTTTTTTAAATACAATAGACCGTGGTGGACAATGGTTAAATCTCACTATCTTTTAAATTGGTTCAAAGAGAGAAGAATCTCTCTCTCTCTCTCTCTCTCTCTCTCTCTCTCTCTCTCTCTCTCTTTTTCTTTCTTCTTATCCAATAGGCAAAAGGAGTGGAAGAAGATAAAAGAAAAGAAGAGATAATACAAGGGAGTTGTGGATTAAGAAAGGCAGTGGTCAAAAGAGAAACAGACAATTTTATGCAAAATCTTTTTAATTTAATGTAATCAAAATTATTCATTTTGCATTTTATAATATTCTCTGTATTTTTTTGTAATATTTTCTTTCCCTCATTATAGACCTAGGAGGTAAACTATTCCTTGATTCTAATTGGTTTATGTTATCACTATGTAGGTCTAAATATTGCATACAATTCAACTTTTTGGTTTGGCATTTGATATGTAGGTCTATGCCTAGTTTCTACAATACTATTTATCAATTTTCCTAACAATTTTTGTCAAATAATGAGTTTTTATCCCAGACATTGGAGATTTTGGGTTTATTAAAGAGTAAATACTATAGTCATTTACTATTGAGTCCTGTGTACCTCTCATATTCCACTAATCCAAATTCTATTTCCTATTCAGTACCAACTCGTCTTGATGATTATCACTTTATAATATAGTTTTAGAGCTGGTACAGCTAGACCACCTTCCTTTGCAATTTTTTCCCATTAATTCCATCAGCATTCTGTTTTTAATTTTTAATTTTTTTTAGGTTTTTGCAAGGCAAATGGGTTAAGTGGCTTGCCCAAGGCCATACAGCTAGGTAATTATTAAGTGTCTGAGACCTGATTTGAACTCAGGTACTCCTGACTCCAGGGCCAGTGCTTTATACACTGCTCCACTTAGCCACCCCAGCATTCTTGACCTTTTATTTTTTCAGATGGATTTTATTTTTTCTAATTCTATAAAATTACTTTTTGGTACTTGATTAGTAAATACTATTGTTCTGTTAAAAATTATGAGGGGAATGGTTTCAGAATAAAATGGGAAGAACTATGTTAATTGATTAAAAGTGAAGGGAACAGAAACAGGAGATCATTATAAACAATAACAGCATTATTGTAAAGCTGGTCAACTGTGAAAACTTAGTTACTCCAATCAAGACAATGATCAAAGACAATTCTGAAGGACTTGATAAAAATTCTATCCATTTCCAAAGATGGGAAACAGTTGGAAACAGATTGCTTGTAGGGAAGGAAGAATAGTTCTGAGTATGGATTATATTTGTAGGTTTTTGTATTGTATTTTTGTATTGACATTTGCTTCATTTCCGTCAAAGGAAATCTATAGTCATTAAGTGTCTCTTTTTTAAAAAGCCCTGAAGCAAATCTGGTGACTTCAAAGGAAAAAAAGTATAACTACAATGGAGATCATAAAGATGATGAAATTGATGGACAGCAATGAACTGATAAAAGCCAAGTGAAAATTGAAGTATATTTTTCCAGCTTATTCCTTGTTTTTTTGGTAACAGAACTAATAAGGGAATCTGTTTGCAAAATTTCACAATTAAAGTTGTTATCATATTATTTTTCTTCATAGTGAGTGATAGAGATGCTGGAGGGAGCGAATTTGGAACTCAAAATTAAAAAAGTAAAGGTTTGCTATATAATGTAGGATTTTATCTGAGACATGATGGATTCCTAAAAAAGAAAGGAGTCAGATTATAATGGGCTTTAAATGTTGGAGGTTTATATTCTTGATTCTGGAGGGAATAAGTATTCACTGAATTGGAGTTTTTAGGAACTGAAAAGTTTTCATATATATAGTCCCAATAATAGACCATTTATACCTTGTCTGAAGTCCAGCCCAGCTAGTATTAAAGACTTTCTTTATTGGAGAGTTGGCTACTAGGTAAAGAAACTTTTAAGGCCATAATAACTAAATAGACAATTTTCTAAGGCACAGAGAAATGATGATGTGTCATGGTAGAGGTAATTAAGTAACAATTTCATGTAGGTAATTATATATGGGAATTTTTTAAATGTAGGTCATGTTCTAGTTTATAATATAATGCACCTGTGACTTACTAAGTATATATTAAAATAGATGTTTATTAGTTCCTAATAGCCAGAGTCTATTAAAAATATTATAGAGAAATCCAGTTTGGCAATCATTAATCCATAATCTCATACTTGAAAAATCTCATTAAAAATGAATTCATGGATTAACCTTTGATAACTTGGATTTCCACATTCAATCATCTTTCTTTTTTTAAATTCTTCTACCATATTGGGGAAATGCTTATGTTGGCTAATAAATTAAAAACAAAAAAATGAACATTTTTTAAAAAAGATAAATATAAATAGGAATTCTGGTTCCTTATGAAAACACTACCCCTCAACTTCATAAAATCATTTGTTTCCTGTCAGAACGTTTGCCTTCTGCCATAGAGATACAGGTTTACAGTGAAATGAGACAGGGGTAATGACACTGAACACACAATACAAATCAGTCTTGAATATGTAGAAAATAGTGAGAAACAGGTTGCTTGGAGGGTTTTCATGAAAGAAGAATAGTTCTGAGAATGGAATAGATTTATAGATAATCGTTTTGTATTTGACATTTGCTTCTTCCATTGAAGTCAGGCTATAGTGAATAAAGTGTCTTTTTTTTCACATGAAGCAGACCTGGAGACTTCAAGAGAAAAGGTAGGGCTATACTGGAGGCAGCAAAGACCATGAAATTGATGGACAACTAGATGAAAATCGCAACATTTCCTTGAAAAATAGCAACATTTCATGGGCAATCAATCATTTGAAAATGTGTCAGGGAGCACAAGGCCATCTTTAACAGGCAATACAACTGACAAAGATAAATTAAATATGGGAGACAGTCTTATTGACTATTGACATTTTGTTGTCTATTTCAAAATACAAAAAGGAATGGAGGGTTAAATGACTCCCATTCACCACCAAAATATAGTTTTTGAAGACTAAGCAATCTTTCATTTTATTTCTGATGTCACTTAATTTTTTAAAGCACAATTGTAATTAAATATTTCAAAAGAGAAAGTTTTATTTTTTCACAGAAAATCTGATTTGCAGAATAAAGATGGAAGGTTTCTTCTTATTCTCCTCTTATTTTCTTTAGAAGCTTTGGGAGAATTTGGTACTACAAATTTTACGTATAGTGAAACAATCCATTATGACTGCTTCAAATCAAAAAATGCCAGCATCTACTCTCAAAATGCTTGATTTCATAAATATTATTGTTTTATAAACACCAGCCTATGAAAGAAGATTAAGGTACGAGGAAAAATATCTATGAGAAAGTTATATTAACTATTGTTATTTTCACAGAACAAATGAAACAGCAACAAATTGAAAAAAATTAAAGTATGATCAAATATCAACTTAAAATGTATTACTATATCTTAAGAAAAAGTGTTTATAAATATTTGTGTGTTTAAAAAATTCTATCACATAATTTCTAATACACACACATATAATTTAACTTTTCAAAATCGCAAGAGTCAAAACTAGAAGTATCTTTGGTATAACATTAGTCCAATGCCCTCAAGTAACAGATATGTAAACAAAGGCTCAGGAAGTTTAAATGCTTGAATCAAGGAAACATATGTAGCAAATAGAAGACCTGATATTTGATAGATTCTTAGATTTCAAATTCAGTATTCTTTTCTAAAATGTCATACTTATTCTATTATTGAACTTCTAAACAAAGTTTGGAAATCACAGTGGCTTTCTATTAGAGAAACACAGTTTAGATGACTATAAATTGATTGAATTTATATTTTCTGATTTGTTACCTAGAAATTGAGTCATAGGAGTAACTCCTATAGTTTTACCTATAGGTGAAGGATTTTGGCATTATCTCTGAGAAGAAGCCGGAACATGATTCCCCTTTCCTACGTTTCCTTAGATAAATTGTTGAAGAAATTTCTACTTTTTCATTTTTCCTGTATATTATTCTTCCCCATGATTTCTATGTTCTGCCATATTGGTCTTGTATTTTCATAAATTGCACTTTATTTCTAGTCTCCACATCTTCTTACTGGATGTCATTGATGCCTTGAAGACTTATTCTTTTTATTTCTACTTCTTAGAATTCCTGATTATTTTATCTAATAAATTTCTAGAAACTTCCTTCTTAAAATTAACTTTTATTCATTTTGTATGGATTCTTCTAATAATTATGAATTATGTTACACACTGTCCCTTTCATTAAAATGATTTTGATGGAATTATGTTATAACAAATGATGCTGTTGATAATCTTAGAAAAATATGGATAGATTTGCAAGAAACAGTGAAGAGTAAGGAGATCAGAAACAAGAGAATGTTGTATACAGTAACGATGACATTATTTTAAAAACAACAACTTTGAATGAATAAATAATTTTGGCTATTGTAAGTATAGAAATTAATGACAAAGACATGAAAACTGTTTGAATATTTATGTGAGTATATGTATATGTACATATATTTGTGTGTGTGTGTGTGTGTGTGTGTGTGTGTGTGTGTGTGTGTATTTGTTGTAATGACAGCCATTTCTAGCATAGGAGGAAGGAAGAAAAACATTTACTCTATCATAGTGTTATCTCAAAATGGAATACTAGTGTCCCTTGACCCATTGTACTGCAAAGAATTTCTTGGGATAAAGTAACTTTATATGGGACAAATAAATACATATAATATTGATAGGGCTGTCTATCTCTCTTTTAGTTGACGAAAATGAAAGGATCATCTGGTCAGAATTTGCATCTGTGAGTGTTAATGCTCTCTTATGCTTCCCTGAGTAGCACCTAGTCTTCAATTTCCTTGAAGCTGGTGGTGTTAAAAAAATTAAAAGGACTCCTGTGGATCTGGAAAGCATTAGTGGTAAATCATGAAGATGGAGCTCATCTATTGTATTTTCCCTAAATGAACATTTAATCCAGAATTAAAACACAGCCTCTGTTATCAGGACTACACATCTGCTATCCACATCCCTAAAGGCTTTTCAGTTTTCTTGGAGAAATAAGGAACATCCTTGTGATATCCATTATACTTTTGAAATATTGCATGGGCATTTGGAGAAGGCAATATATTGATTTATTCAAAGCAAAATATGTTTTGTCCCTTCAACTTTCTTTGGACTTCATCAAAATAAGTTAAAAAATCATTTACTATATTTTACCCCATCATTATGATTATTGGCATGATAAGCCTCCATTGACAATGGTATAATGGTCATCTTTAGAGTTTTTAAATTTTTTTTTTTTATTTATGGCAATGGTGTTAATACAGGTAGGTAATTATTAAGTATCTGAGGTCAAATTTGAACTCAGGATCCTCTTGACTCCAGGGCCAGTGCTTTATTCCCTGTACCACTTAGCTGCCCCCCATGTTGTTTTAAGAAGACATAATATCTTCTCTCAAGCATGTTTATTTTTTAAAAGGGAAGACAGGACAGAAAAACATATATATATATATATATATATGTATATATACATATATATGAGAGTTAATTTACACAAATATTAAAATATGTGATCATTTTTGCATCTGTAGAATGAAAGTCATATACTTCTGATCCCAAGTTTCTTCATCTATAAAATGAATATATGTCATATAGAACCTACTTCACAAGGTTGTTATAATGTTCAAATGAAATAATATATATATCAAGCTCTTCACAAAGAAAATTAGCTATTATGATGATATTAACTGATCTCTCAAAGTATTGAAACCACAGCTAAGTCAACTTCATATTCTAATTTAAGTGAAGGTATCATGTTACATAGGGATGATTAGTCTTTCAAATGATAGCAAGATAGGCTTGAATATCTTGCAGCATTTCATATTTTACAGACAATAGTCTATTTTTTACCATAAAGAAAAATATACTATTTAATCAGAAGTTAGTTGGTCTGTGAAAAGTTTAAAAAGTAAGAAAATACAAAAGTTAAGAAGAAAAAGAATGAATTAATTATAAGTTTGTAGAGGTCATAGATGGGTAAAGAAGGAGGATAAAGAATAATTCTAAAGTTATGAAAACTAGTGTTTCATGGTCAAAAGACTGTTTGAAATAAATGGTTTAAAATGGACATATTTTAGTTGAATTGTAGAAGGAAAACTTCAGACTAAGATAAAAATTTTACAAGAAATACATAAGATATTGCAAATTACTACTGAGCATAGAATGCTAAGGTGCAAAACTTCATAGAAGGAAAATGAGTTCTAACCAACAACCAGAAATGATCAGATAGATATCAGAGTACTGACCACTGTCTAGAAATATTCGTTTTGTATTCTGACAGGGATAGAGGAGAAGAGTGACTAAGAGAAACTGATGTCCTTGCCAGATTAACAATGAGAATCTTACAGGTTTAGGGGCTACTTGAGACCATAGTCCTCAGCTTCTCATTATCAGGAGCTAAAGATGATCTGGTATATATCAATCTCACTGTGAAGGCTTGTGTTATTTATTAGAAAAACAATGAACCTGGAGTCAAGAAGGGATACTAATACTTGTGTTACTCATTATTCATATCTTTGTAACAAAAGTAAAATCAAAATTGCAGTATTAACATGCACATATTATTGTTTTTCATATTATTCTCATCTTCTTTGATAGACACCAGATAGAAATGATCATGTGATGAGTAAGTGTCTTGCTATAATTTTTTTCCCAGTAAGCTTTAGTCTTGATAGTTTTCTATGTAATATAGCTTGCCTAGAGGAGTATATCTTTCACCAAATGGTTCATTTTGACTTTCAGATCCAAAATCAAAGCCATAATTTATTATTTTTCCTTGTCAAGTTTTGCCTTTTTAAGTACAATTAGCATTTGAATATCTCTGAAAAAATATTTCTCAAGATGAAAATGTTTAATATGTATTCTGATGTCATATAGTTTTATGCTATTCATGCATCTTAAATGATTAATAAACTTTTCAAATTCTCTTTAGTTGAAAACCATGCTTATTTCAATCTAGGAGAAAATGAAAATGAACCTAATTCAATGTATACACATGATGAACTTAAAATGTCTCTTCAAAAGTGTCATATTTTATGTTAATCATTTTGATATTATTATATTTGTGGTATAAAAACAGAACAATTATTCTTCAAATGCTCTAGTGTCCTTTCTATAACTTAGGGATACTTCACACACACACACACACACACACACACACACACACACACAAGCACATAAAACACAAATAAGCCATGAGAGCAGAATACATTCAAAGGCTTTGGAACAAACAATAAAGGGCAGTATAAATATTATAATGCTTCTGGATGAATGGCATAATAATCATGGTATTACTTTTTATACTCCCATGAATTTTGGAAGCATTCTTTGTTCTCAGCCAATAATTTTTTTGTTAGTGTTTTATAATTTTTGCTTTTAGGAATACAAACTGTCATAGTTTTTTATAATATATATATGTATATATATATATATATATATATATATATATATATATATACATGTAATTAGTCTATATATTTGGAGCAGTAAGAAGTGTTTTTGTTAGGTGATGGATATATGAAACTATCTTTTAGGAAAGGTTGGATCAAGTTTATGCTTGAGCAGAAGTTTGTAAAATGCTTTGCTACTCTTTCATTTGCCAATGTGAAGCATTTGAACCAAGAAAACTATATGAATATTCCCTAACGCTTTCCATCTTTGTAGAGAAATTATCATTTCAATAATTTCCCTTTTTCCAATTATCTATATTCATGGTGCATAGACATTGAACCAAATGGTGTTTTATTTTGTGGATCTTCTCGTAATATAAATGAGCTGAAATTTGCTAAACTCTCATCTTCTTTGGGCATTCCCTCCTTCTCTCTCCTTTGATTTACTAACTTCTCAGTTCTCATTTGAAAAGACTGATTGATGTTGAATTATTTATTTTGTTCTTTGTGCTTCCATAACTCATTTGTCTTCATCATTGTTATCATCATCATCAAGTTATCATCATCATCATCATCATCATCATCATCATTTTCTTCATCACAAAGTTCCTAGAAAGGAAGAAGCATTTCTTATGGAATTTATAATTCCCAGTTCTGTGCACACAGTAGCATTTTAATAAATTTTTTGTTGATAAACTCTGATGTTGGAAATCTCTGAAGGACAATTGGATTGTCCCAAACTAGTAGACTGGAAGAATAATGAGTCTAGCATGATGGGAAGACACTGGAAGACAGAAAGCTTTACCCTCTTCCCCCTTTTGTTAGAGATAGTGAAGAGGGATGTTGTGTGCCATTATTTTTATCTTTATGTGGCAGTAGAGGCAAATCAACAAAGGAACACAAGTGTTGGGCTGGAGGGCAAAAATTGTTAGAGAGGCACAGCAAGCAGAGAATTGTATTTTCTGGGAAAATTATATTCTGCATTTTCAGGAGCATCTGTCCACCAGGGAGAGGGTCAAAAACAGGGGCATTGAAATTGTTCAAGCAAGCCCAAGGAGAATGAGAGAAAGGGGAGGAGGGAGTTGAAAGCATGGAGAGGGTCAGAGATGAATGTGTCTGGGGGCAATAAGGCAGTGAGACAGATGGGTTCAGCCCATGACTGATGTAAAGTGTCAATAGGAGAGCCTACTGATGCGAGTGGATGTTACAATGTTACACTGACAAATATCCCAGCCTGCTCCCAGAGCTCCAGAAGAAGCTTTTGAGGACCCTGTCACCCTAAAGAAGTGCCTAGGATGCCTTGGCTTCAAAGGCCCTCTTCAGCATAATTTCTTCTCCACCTTTCCCCCACTCTAGACATGTTACCTCCCCACCCCCACCTTGAATTTGGGAAAGAAAGGACTTAAGGCTAGATCCTCACCTCATTTCCTCAGGAAGGTCTACTAGTTCATCTCTCGCCACTTTCCTCTGCCAATTACCCTCTTTTTAACCCCAGCAGAATACTATGAATTATTGCCTTGATCAGCTGTACCTGTCCCTGACATCTACTGTGTCATGAGTCTCTCTTCTCCTGGTACCCCAAAAGGAAAATAAAGCAGCCATTGTACACACTTTCTCTCTTTCACCATCTGTCATCTCACTCAATCCATTTCCAAGTTCTTGCTTTTCACAGTCTGGGGAGGTAGAAAGAAAAGGGAAAGGGGGAGGTTGGAGGTTGTTACAGAAAGGGTTGTTTTTGTCCATTTGTTTCTCTGGATAAGTGGGTGGGATTAATACTCTTAAGAGAGAAAGCTTTGGTGAGACTCTTTTCCCTTTCTATGTTAAAATATAGTTAAGTAAAAAAGACCCAGACTTCTTCCGGGCAGATAGTGTGTGGCCATCTCCTCCTTTCTGGCAGTAACCAGTCTGGGTTGAATCCACCTGGAGGCTACACATGGGTTTATTGATCACAGGTTTTGAAAGAGGCTCTTAGACCTGAGCAGAGCCAATAGGCTTCAGCTGGTGCTGGCAAGTGGACTTCAGGCTGACCTAAGATTGTGGGATGCGAACAGTAGTAAAACTGTGGGACTTGGCTCAGACCTGTATTGGGAGGAGGGTGGCACTGGGGGCAGGACAATGAAATCAGTGTTCTTGAGAGCTTCTTTAGAGCTTGCTCTGAAGCAAACTACTGTGCAGATTACTGTAAGGAGCTAAGAAATGGGGAGTGATGGTGCTTAGAGATAGCTGGAGGCTGCTGGGGCTTCCCAGCAAATGGACTCTCCTTGGAAAGAATAATTAGCTTGACATCTACAGTTCCCTGGAGAAGGGCAGTGGGGGAAATCTGGGACAGGATGAGGTGAGCAATAAGAGAATGAGAAATAGTTGAAAGGCCTGGGATGAAGCCCTCCAATAATGTTTCTGGCTTCTGTTAAAATGATCTCCATGTATCAGTAATGTCTAGTACAATGGCAGGCAAGAGCCTCCCTGGGGACTCAGGGTGATGTTAACCACTCAACATGGGCTCAGGCCACTAATGATTGATGTGACTGAGGGTTTTGGCCAGGGTTCCTGCCTTTAATAGTTAATAAACTTGTTCCTTGCTAAAAGGATTACACTACTTCTCACAGAAATAAGTTTGAAATTTTATTTTGTGCCCATTATATGCCCCTTATGAAGTAGATACCTTGATATATTAGTATTGGTGCATTTTAAAATTGGCTTTTATATTGGATGCATTTATTTTTTGCTAAGGATTAACACTAGGAAAAAATACTTAATCTGTTGTATGTATGAAATTTTAAAAAATTGATATTTAAATTTACTTTGTAATTCTATATGTTGTAGTTTATGCATTTAAAAATATTATTCAGAGAAGGGATCCATAGACTCTACCAGATTGCCAAAGAGTCTATGAAACTGAAATGGTTAAGAAGTCATGCTCTATGCCATATCTAGTAATGGACAAGTTTTAGAGTCAAAAGTCTGAGGTAATGATCAGCATACTTGGGAAATGAGGGTGGGAGAAGAAAAATCTAAGGAAAAAAATTGACCATTCCTTGTTGCATAGAAAGGGTAAAGCCTTTAGGGGGGAAAATCTTCACAGATGTTTTAGTGTTTTGTTTTTGTTTTTATAATGTATACTTCATTGGCAATTTCAGTTTCAGTAAAGAATAACACTAGATAAAAGTGCAGATATAAGTTCAAGGTAATTGAAGGACAGTATGTCTTTAGAATCTTGGTGTAGCAAATCCTGTCTTGGGGCCAATCCAGTGAAAACCTCTCACAGGGCATGAGTTCAATGCAATGATGCTGATGACCCTAAATCTGAAGGTTCCTTGCCTGCCCACACACAGACACAGACATAGACACATACATGCATGCAATTCACATGCTCTGTCTCAAAACTCACAGACTGTATATGAAAAGGCATCTCTTTCTTGAATCAATTTGGATAACATCATGTCCCAGGGAGGACTGGTTATTATTCCAGACTGGATTTAGATCCCAGTTTTGCCTTTGAATACCTATATAATATTGAGTAAATTCAACTTTGTTCTCTACATCTCAGTAAAATGAAGGAGTTGGATGACATTCAGGGTTCCTTGCAGTTTTAAGTAGATGATTCTCTAAACTGTAAGTTATGCCATTTATTTGGTACTGTTAACTTACTAGTGGATATCAATGTTCTCTTTTATTTTTCATAAAATGTAATGTTAATAATTGTCAATTATGCATTACCTAAAATGCTTTATCTACATAAAATCATGTGGACTGCATGATTCAAAAAAATAGAGGATGCAGTGAGACTTTCTTCAATTCCAAACCATATTCTCACCAATAAGAATGAACTGTTTGCTAGCAAAGATGACATACTGAGTGAAAAATGCTTCCTATGACTTTATGATAAAAGAGAGGGAAAATTAGATCTAATCTGATATTCACTCAATTAGGGGACTAGAAAAGTTCAAAGTGTTCAATAAAGAAATATAAGTAGGGTCTAATGAACTAAAATTCTATGAAGGAAAATCAGCCTTGGAGCAAAGTAGAAATGTTCAAGAAATTTTGATCTTAAAAAAGATATTTTGATTAGGAGGAAAAAGGGGATCTCTCTGAAGACATTTATTTAGCCATATAGGGAAATTGTTAATTTATATTTTTAAAAGAAACATACAAGTACAAGATACAAATCATGGAAACAAAGGGGAGGAAGCAGAATGAATAAACATGATTAATATGGATCATTAAGAACTATTTAGTTTTCACAATAACATTTCCAAACATCATGATGTGTGTGTATGTGTGTGTGAGTTGTGTGTGTGTGTGTGTGTGTGTGTGTGTGTGTGTGTGTGTGTGTATGTGTATGTTTGTTAGGGTGGGAGGAGGGAGGTAAAGAACCAAAAATATTTGTACATTCTCTACATTACCCTGGAAGGTTCAGAGTTAGTTTAACTAGTAATGATAATCACATAAGAGAGAGTTATTCTAGTCATGAACCTGTTCCCATCAGCCTGGCTGGAGAATAGAAGGAACAAATGATGAGTAGGATGACAATTTTATCCATCCAATTCCCTTAATTCTTCTAGGGGCTCTAATACCCCAGTATGGAAAGATGCAGTCGAGAGACTAAATGACCACTGTTGTGTTTTCCAAATTTGCTTGCATATTGAATGCACACAGACACATACACATACACACACACACACTTTCATACTTTTATAGCATCACCTTTTCAAATTCTAAATATTTCAGCTAGAATTCTGTCCCCTCTAATTGTTCAATGCTTCCTGAGGTTCACTTTATTTCATTGTCCAGGATATCTGACTTTGGATCTGTAGAAATACCATTGTAGTTACTGGTGATGTTAAGATCTTGGTACTGATTCTTGCCACTTCTTAATTTCTTCTACTTCTATTAAGTCCCTACTGTTTTTGTCTTTTATCATTTCCATTTTTTGCATGAAACATTCCCTTGATACCTCTAGTTTTCTTGATGTCCAATCTCTATTGGAGAAGGAAATGGTAAACTATCCCAGTATTTTTGCAAATAAATTCCATGGATAGTATCAGCATGCTGTGGTTCATAAGGTCATGAAGATTCAGACATGATTGAAAGACTAAACAACAAAGTCTTTCTGTTCAAATCCATCAGACTTTTGAACAACATAGTCCTATCCTCTCCTGGATTATAAAAGGATCAAATCAAATGAAATATCATATGTAAAGTCGTTTATGAATCAGTCAAGCACTTAGTCTCAAACACCTGTTATATGCCAGTTACAATTCTAAGAATTTCATGGTGTAAACATAAGTCAATAGAGAAATGAGAATATATTTAGAGTGAGGGAATTTGGATTCAATATCTGATTCAGCCATTATGTGTGACATTGGGGAAGTAATTTCACCTTCTCTGGCCATTGTTTTCTTTTGGAAAATGAAGCAGGTTGAACTTAAGTGGCTTCCACTTTCAAATCTAGATGTCATATGTATCCTTTTGGGTTTCAAAATCAACCCAAAAACTCTAGAAAGAAAAATTTTAAGAGGAAAATATCATTAAAGTTCTGTTATGACCTATTTAAATTTTTTCTTTTGTAATTTTGATATATATTATTATATGGCATGTATATATATATATATATACTATATATATATATATATATATGTATATATAATCTTTATAGAGAAATGTGGAGACAGAGTGAGAAGAGGACAGACAGAGGGTGACAGAGGGAGAGAGACAGAGAGTCAGAGGCAGGGTGGGGGTTGATGGTAGAGAGGTAGTATGATTGTTAGATTTGAAGTTAAGAAGTATTGGGATCAAAATAAGTCTCTGACTCTAATTGTGCTTGTGACGCCCTCATTATCTCAGGCAATTTTCTGGGTATATTCATAAAACTATGAATTGCTAGTTATTTCCATAGGTCAAAGAACATTCTACAATAGGAATTCCACACTGATGAATCCCATGATGAAAAAATCATAGATTTAAAAGCTAGAAGAGACATTAAATATTACCTAGAATTTCCTTAATGTGCAAATTAGGAAATAGCCTGAAAGTGTCTAAATGACTTGTCCCAAGTCACATAGCTATCAAGTGTAAAAGGCAAAATTTTAACCACTTTGCCTTCCTAACTTTAAGCAATTAATTTAGTCTTTTGATCTTTTTCAATATTTATATTATATGTAAATATATAAGTATATATCTATAATCTATATCTATATTAATTTATCGACTCGTAAAAGAAAAATAAAAACTGATTTAAAATGAGGGGTTTGGAATACTACTTCTGTGGTCTACTCTTTCCAAATATATGATTCTAAAATAGGTTCTATAACAGCACACAAAGTGTCCTTCAAGTATTTTCTACTTGACTACAATGAAAAAAAGACTGATGTTAGAACTATTTTTATTACTATAGAGTTATAACTTTGTGAGCACATGTACAATAAACACACATGTGTGGCATGTTTCAGCAAAGCTATCACTACAGACATTTGGAACTGTTTATAAATTGTACAAGGTTGTACTCTGACTTGATTGTTTCATCATTTTCAGGGTTCCTATTGTTGTCTCATGCTTATTGTTCCCCAGAGATAGCATTGAGCAGACTACCCCATCCAATGTTATTGCTTAACTCTATTGTTCTTGCTACTAATCAATTCAAAATTGTAGTAATTCTTTTCAGATGTCCTTTATATTAATCAATGTGATCCATCATTGCTGACCATTTTACAAAGACCACTATTGTTGGACTGCTCTATATCAATGGTATATTGACTGAAGCAGTATCAGAGACACTAACTAGCTATTGAACTTTTGACAAACATTTTTATTTGTGATAGACTTCCATCAAATTGTCATCATAAGTAATAATGAGTTAGTGGCTTTGTTTTTCTGAGGCCGACATGTCATATCTGTGAACAAATAATAACTAAAAATAATGGAAAGTGAAGCATTTTTTTTCAGATTTATACCTCTTCAGTAATTACAAATATTTGAAGGAAAAATAAACCCAGCAATTAAAAGTGAGAGGTCAAATTCCATTAGTAGCCCTATTTGGCATCTTTCATGTTTGACTCAAATAGTTTTACTTTACTTTGGTTATAGTCAGAGAGCCTCAACACTGATTGTGAATTCTCTGCGACATTAAAAGGTCTCACTTCTTTTTGTAATTTCTATTTTCTGGCACAACACACAGTTCTTCCATTACCTGCTAGTTTGGCAAGCGACATTAGGGGAACAGCATGACTAACAGCTTGCTCCTATTCCTCTGTCTCTCTATGTGGTTTCTTGATTCTCAGTCATCTTGTTTCTCAGGGAAAGGGAGATCCTTCCATAGTCAAAAGTTCCAGAAACTCAGTGTAATCTGGGTAATAACTCTTCAGTGTCATAAAACCAAGTTCTGGGCTAGGACCAGAGATTATATATAGTATTAAAAATTTAGAGACAGTTAGGTGGGGCAGCGGATAGAGCAGCCATCCTGGACTTAAGAGGACTTAAGTTCAAGCCTGACCTCAGACACTTAATAATTACCTGTGTGACCTTGGGCAAATTACTTGATAGCAATTTCTTGCAAAAATAAAAACAAAGAAGTTCAAATTTATGTAGTATTCTGTAGTTGCAAAAACTTTACATGCTATGTTTAATATGACACTCAAAACAATTGAATTTCTTAGGTACAGTCAGTATATTCCCATTTTGATGTTAAGGAAAATGAATTTCAGAGGAACTAAGCAACATACCATGTTTACATAGCTGGTAGATAAAAGAGTTGGGACTGGAATGAATTTATTTTGACAACAAATTCAGTACTTTCCTCAATGTACTATGCTTCATTTCATTCAAAATAACAGAAAGGTGTTCTGAAGTCATTAGAATATTCAATTAATTTTATTTCTGTGAAATTTCTAGATTTTTTAAAAATCTGATTCATTTATGTGATGATGTATCCATATAGAAATGCATCTATCATTACATATAGAGAATTATTTCAAGTTCTAGTAACTAAACTTTAGAAGGAATATTGATACATTGGAGTACATTCATACAAGGGTGACCATTATGGTGAGGGGACTAAACATATTATTAAAATCTAATGTTGTAACTAGGGATATTTAGCTGAGGGAATATACACTTGGGTTATTGGTATACATAGTTGTCTTCTAAAATATTTATATTATTCTGAAATTAAGAAATGCAAGAAGAATTTCCATGACAGAATAGAAAAAAAGATTATTACACATGAAACTGCAATATATGATAGTTTAACACACAGAGAGACTTTTCTGCATAGTGCAAAGAGATCAGGAAAATTCATGTTTAAGTTCCATCTCATATACTTGTTCTGTGTTTTTGGGTAAGTCACTTAGCATCACTAATGATAACTGTCTAAGACTTATAAATTGTAGAGAAGTTATCATTCATTAGAAGTTTCCCACATAAATGTAAGTATAGTTCTCTTTTAAAAAAATATTATATCAAAGAAAGAATAGACTAGTTTCACTTTACCTGCAAGAAAAGTCTTGAACCAATGGGTATAAGTGACAAGAAAGAATATTTTGAAGGAATATATAAGAGAGAAGGAAAAAATCTTTAAGATTAGAACTGCCTAAAAGTGGAATGAACTGCCTTTGTAGGTAATTCCTTTTTTTGTCACGAGAGTTCTTTCCATAGGGAGATTGATTACTTTTTATTTTTACTTTTAAAGAAAGTCATGGTATGGATGAAAATTTGATGAGATGGTCTCTTAGATGTCTTCCAAAATGGGATATATATTAATTTATGATGCTAGGAGCAAGACTATCCAATGAGTCTTCCTTCAGTTTGAGGTACCACTTCTTGTGAAAGCTTGATGTCAAAATTCACATCTCTCCCATTTTTGGTTCATCTAAAATTGCTAAAATAATAGTCTGTCTGTAAAAGCAGAAAACAACTCTTTGTTTCTAGTTAATTTTTATTATCAGATTACTGAGTGATCATGGAAGTGAGATCATCAGAAAGTGTATTCATGTTTCCAAAAAAGAAAATCACTACTGGAAAATGTTTGTTTTTTTCTCTTGATAAGAGCACTTGACAATTTAGAAAGTTGTCTGGAAATGGATAAAATGAAGATAAAGCAGGCATACTTAAATGACAGAAACATCATACTTCACTATAATCCAATCATTTTTGATGGATTAAAAACATTATCAATTGCCTTCCCATTAAGAAAAGGGGGGAAAAACCCAGAAAATCAGTTGTTGTGCAGGGCTCTAAGAGAGAAGCCAGATGGAGCATGATAGTCTTAGTGGCATTCCTGGGACACACAAAACCACATGAAGCGATCAGCAATGGATTCATATTTCTATTTGCATATAGGCAGAATTGCACTTCACAGAGAAAATGGATTTCCCAAACCAAACATATTCTACTCATTGTATTTTTCCACTGGAATACCACAGCCAGCAGCTTCATATATAACAGATATTTCCTGGGTTTTTATGGACACTGTTAAGTGCTTTAAAGCTAGGCAAAGGTGAACAGGAAAGACATAGAAAATAGGGATTTAATTATTTTCCTGATATTTCTACAAGAGTTGCACAAGCAGCTTTTACATTAGGATGTCAAGGTATTTTCCATGGCTAATGTAATATATGCTTTTCTTCCTTTCTGTATTCAGGGGGTAGGGAACAAAGAAAGACCATTGGAAACACCAAGCATTTCTTTACTATTCTCCTTACCCATTCTTTCACTTCCTCAGCACAGTCTGCTAAATTGGATGCATGTTGTGAAGTTGGATTTTCCTTCAAGTATTTCAATTTCAAGTAAATTTTGAAAGGAATTAGTATATTTTACAGAAATATGACATAGCAAATACACACACACACACACACACACACACACACACACACACACACACATATATATATATATATATATATATATATATATAAAATGAATGTTATTTTTGGAGGAAAATAAAAGAAAGTCATTTATTATGCCATATAATTGAGAACATGATAATCTGTCAAAAGAGGCTACTGACTCTTTTTTTCCATTTTAATCCCCACATAGATTTTTTTCCTATTTTAATCCCCTCATAGATTCCTTTATAATCATCTAGTCCAGTTCCTTCTAAGTTCTTCATCCAGAGGTAAACTAGGATCTGAGAACTGGAAATGATATTTGAAATCACATAGTTCATTTTAGGGCAGCTATGCTCTTATAGTAAATAGAATGTCAGACTTGGGATCAGAATGACCTAAGTTCAAATCTATACTCAGACAATTGTAGCTGTGTGATCCAGGATAAGTAACTTAACCCTGCTTACCTCAGTTTCTTCATCTGTAAAATGAACTGGAGAAGGAAATGTCAAACCACTTCAATATCTTTGCCAAGAAGTGAAGAACTGGACACAATTGAAAATCACTAAACAGCAATAACCACAAATTTCATTTCATGGATAAGAAAAGGAAATCTAAATGTGAAATGACTTGCCTAATGTTTAATTGCTAATTAAACAGAGCCAGGATTAAAACTTGGGTTTTCTGTCCAGAGCACAGTGATAAAAATGTGGGACCTCAATTCAGAGGATCTTGGTTCATCAAATTCCATCTCTGCTATGTATTGCCTGAGTGGTTTTATCTATCAAAATCATAGTAAACAGCATTCATAATTATCTACTTTGTCACAGCTATCCTAAGAACGATTGATGAGCTTTAGCAAGTGAAAAATTCAATCTATCTAAAGTATTAACTGGATGTGAATAAAGACATTGTACTAGGAAGGTTGAACTAATTAAAAAGTACTCTTAAGCCTATGTATCACAGAGAGAATTTCAAAAGAAGGGATTCCAAATGTGTTACCATTTTGAGGAACAAAGACCTTTGCATTGATAAACAGAGGACAGGAAGGAGAAGAGTGAACGCAGATGACATGTCATACTTCCTCCACCGTATTCCCCACCTCCATATTAAAACATTTGATCAGAGGACTAAACTCATAACAAATAATTGATCAAGCTGGGAGTTGAAAGAGGGCAAACCAGTTATATCAAGAATAACTCCTTCAGGGAGTTTAACTTATTTCAGGTGGAGTGAAGGGAAGCTTCAGGACACTTCAGTGGCTCAAAACCTCAGAGGCCAGAAGAAATCTAAAAATAATTAGCTAGAACTTTGTGAGATCTGCTTTAAGGAAAATGGACAACCTTTGAATTTACATGAACTTTTTAATTCTGAGCTCATTATCCTTAGAGTACTTATGTATGCAAAAGGAAAATGTGCCCATGGTTTTGGGAAATATTTCTATAAATATCTTTTGCTAAAAGCTAATTAATTCTGGATGGTTAATTGATAATTGATGATAGAGTGAGTTGGAGCTGGAATTATTTGAATGGGTCATCTCCTATACAATAGTATTTTCATCTCTGCAATCTCACCAAATTCTATGAGGAAAGGGAGAAGCTTATATCCAAAAATTATTCTCTGTCTGTAACAGAAGCATCCAACAGTGTAACTGTATTTTATTGACTCGTTTTTAATAGGCCAAGTATCAAACAAACCTCAGTCTCTTTCCTAGGTTTCTTTTATCCCAAGGGCCTGTTAGCCAAATGATAAAGATCATATTCTATAGGGTGACATATTTTTCTCTTTTTAAGAGAAACCAAGAAATCAGAACTAGAAATTGTCACTTTCCCTATTGAACGGACAGTTCAGCTGTCTCCCATTTATAATCACATATAATAAAATGTAGTAATCAGAAATAAACCCTTATGAAGCAATAATTAATAACTAATTATAAAGTACCTACTAAGTGCAAAGTAACAATCCCCACTCATAAGAACTTCACAGAGTTTATGTCCGTAGTAAAATTCCAGTACTCTACCCAAAGATTGCCATAGCTACTTAAATTCCAGGAAAGACCACTGAATGAAACATAGGAACCTGAGTTCAAATTCCAGTTCTGTTATTTATGATCAATGTAATCAAATGCAAATTATTTTAATCTTCTGGATCTCAGTGTGTTTATTTGAAAAATGAAGGGATGAAATAGATTTTTTTCCAAGTGGCTGTGGAATATGCAAAAGAAAATTATGCAATTAACTATACTTTCTATAGGCTGGAAATACGTGTTTCTTCTGATGTATTTTGGATTTTGAAATGTATATAGATGCTTTTTTTATAAATATAATAAATGTTACTGAATGCATAGTAGTACTTTCTTGTCATTCTATACGACAATTCTCAATTCTTTTAAAAGTGGTTTTATTTATCAAAATCATAGTAAACAACCCTTGCTACCTTTTGTTGTCTAAGCTCTAAGCACTCCATATCAATTGCTTCCACTACCTGCATGGTTCATTTGAACAGACTGTTCACATCTACCTATTCCACTAAGGAAGACTTCACATTCCTAACTCAACTACAGATTGAAGGTCTATTGGTTACCCTCAACCTAGTTTGACTCATCTGCTGAAATGCTATGCATTCTATAGCTTCTTGAAGCCACAGATGAGAGCCAGGTGGCAGATGGACCCCAAAGGAGGAAAGCAATTATATACATCAATTGGAAAGCTTCATGGAAAAAGTTCAATTACGAAGGTATTAAGATAGTCTAGGTTAAGGTAATTAAGACCTGAAATAGGTTGCTTATATTGGGAAAATAATATATACATAGTTAAGTAAACAGAAAACATTAAAGGTAAACACAAAATCATTTCAGGGATGGGGCATTAATACATATGTGTACATAGAAAGATACTAATTCCTAAGGAATTGTTGGGCAGAAAAGAATAGAGTCACAATGATGGTAAATGATTCTACAGGATCATTAAATGATATGCTTTTTCCAGAGGTAAAGGTAGCATTGGATTGATTACTATTTCCACAAAAAAAGGAAGAAAGGGAAGAATGATGGTATGTGGATCACATAGAAGGAAGTTAATCTAGTGGGATTATTGTTAGGTCAACTAGATGTAGTAAATTCTTCTAATCATTATGGTATTTTGTTTTCTTATATCACCATCATAAAAAAAACAAATAGAGAGAAAAGAAGTATAAGTTTTAGTCACATGCCCCTCTAAATTTTTGGTAAAGTAATCTCCAGATTTCACTTACTTGGCTTCATGGTATTACTGTGAAATACATGGTATAATTCAGGTATATTACCTCATGAGTTAGACATATCATGGATTACATAGTTTATATTTCAAGTACATTACCTCATGGAGGAAATATCTGTAAAATAGGACACCCCTGCTTCTGAAATTCAATCTGAAAGTATAGTGAGTACATTTGGAAGTCTAATAATGCACTTTAAAAATACCCTCTATCATTTATATGCTTGATCTTAGTGAAAATGATTCTTTATGAAGGGTTAATGAATTCAAACAATTTTCCTCTATCACTCCATGAAAAGTGAGTTATTTTTCAGTTTCTTAATGGGAATCCAAAGAGAGCTTTGTGGAAAATGTCATCATTATGCAGAAAAAAATCTATAGGGTCTGAATGCAGATCAAAACATACTATGTACACTTTTTAAAATTTCTTTTATGTTTTTTCTTTCTTTTTCATATTTTTTGCCCTTAGATTAATTCCTCTTTCACAATAAGAATACTATGGAAATATGTTAAATGAACATGCAAGTACAACTTTTACCAAATTATTCACTACCATAGGAAGGGAAATGAGGGTGGTATAAAATGTGGAATTTATGAACTTGCAAATGGATAGATGTTGAAAACTACTTTTGCATATAATTAGAAAAAATAAAATAATAAAAAAATTATAAAAAAGAAAACCATTTTTCATTTCCAAAAGCTATTTGCTTAGGGAGGTTTTTACATTAGGGAAATTCATATCCTTTTCGAATCTCTGTTGTTTGTTTTCAAAAAGCAGAATTAATCACAGAATATGTCACTTCTTGAGCTATTTGAAATGGAAAAATGAATGGAGACTATCAAGGAACAGATTCAAGTTCCTGTATCTCTGGACTGTTATAAGGACTTCTGATACCTTCAATTATAATTCATTTTCCATTTATATACATCAATTTTTTAAAGTAGGTGCAAGAACATTAATTTACTACTCATCTGACAAAATATTTACCAGTTTGTCTCTATAATAAGACAAAAGGACTCTTCTTTATCTATTTTTCCTGATCCCTATAACCAGGAACTATTGGCAAGATTTAAGGCAAACAAATACATAAAATACATTCTTTGCAGTATATTGCCTTTTTGAATTGACTCCATATCTCCCTGCATATGCACAGAGGACATTTATACTTGCATTATATAAAACCCTGAGCCAAACCCATATGATTCAGTCACCTCACCAACATGTGTTACAAATTATTACCTTCCAATATTACCATGTTAGCAATTTTCCCATGGATTAGTATTAGATTTCAAGAATACAAAATGAAAGTCTCTAATGATTTCCAATTTCATCTCCTTAATTTGTTGATGGAATGAAATGGAAGAAAAAAATTCTAATACTGTTAATAGAACTGTTAAAGAAATTTTGTGTAGATCCCCTGGTGTAAGAAATGGTCCCTCAATTAGCTACAATATCTCCTGCCCAGTTTAAAAAAAAGAAGACAAAAGACATTCTCTTTGTAGAGAGAAATCCAATTCTCTTAACCTAAGCTATAGTCGTGTTATGCCTATAATTTTCCTGTTGTTATTTTGCATTTATCTGGAGTAATTTTCTGTGATTCATTTTCATTAAAAATACTAATTACTTATATTTTCCTTAGATTCTTTTCTTTTCATAATCAAAATTCCTTATGCTACCATTGACACTTTAATAATTTGTTTCCTGCTCTATAAACTTTTGAGGTTGGTGTTGAAGGGACTGGTTTCCCCCCCGCTTTTATCAGTGGTCTTCCTTTGAACAAATTCCCTTCAAGGTCAGGAGACTAGTCAATGTTGCTGATTAAAGCTTACTATGTCTCCTACATCTTTCAAGCATCAGATTTCCAAGGCATTTGCTTCCATGAGAATTAGTGTTCCATAATTTAATTTAATCTATCTTTCCACTGCCCTTTGTTGACTGTAATTTTTATTGAAATATTAATCAAAAACATATTTAATATTTCTTCCTTTTAACATTTGCTTTTGAGGTTTTTAATGTTCTGAAATGTGGTCAATTTTTGTGTTGGTGCCCTGTGCTGCTGAGAAAACACATATTCTTTTCTGTTTCCATTCATTTTTCTGCAAAAGTCTATTATCTATCTTTTCTAGTATTTTCATATATCTCTCTCATATGATTTTAAACTCTCTTTGAGTTTTTCCATGAGTTCTTTCTGGGCTTAAGATCATTGCCATTTTTATTTTGTTTTTCCATTAGATATTTTGACATTGTTTACCTTTTCTGATTTTGTATGTATTGATTTTCCCTCTTACCATAATAATTTTCTATCATAAGATTCTTTTTTTGTTGCTATTCTTTTCTAATTTTTTTGACTTTTATTTCTTTCAAATTTTAGTTCTGCTCCCAAAGTGGAAGGGACACTGCCTCTCTGTTACTGGATGATTTATTCAGTATGTCCTGAGGCAGATGGGGACCTGTATCTGGTGCTGTGATTTGGGGGTTGTTAGGATGGTGACTGGCATGGCTGGAGGCTAAAGGGTTCTGGCAGCTTACCTGGTGCTGAGTTGGGATCCTAGTGCAGGTGACTGGCTTGTGCTGAACCTTGTGTGGTGTTTCTGTGTTTCCCGAAGTGTACACTGAAGAGAGTGGTGGTCTGTCTATTAGCATAGCCTTGTTCTAAAGCTCATGTTGATTGTCAGAGCTGGAATCTGCCCATTTCTATAGCTATGCTGAAGCATGTGGGGAGTCCTGGTGTTGGCATTTGTTTGTTCCACACACACTGGGGCTCAACATCTACTGATTTGCTGAGATGGAGTTTGTTGCAGGCTTGCTGGAATCTTTCCTGTCTTGGACTGAACTTCCCTTTTACCATAGTGAAACAGATCTTTCTTGCTGATCTTCCAGGTTTCTCAGACTCGAAGATTGGTTAACCCTGTCTTTTTGTTGACTCTGCCAAGATTCACTTTGGGGAATAATTTTATGCTTGCTTGGGGTGAATGTGGGGCAGTCATGAAGATTTACTGCTTGTTCCACCAACTTTGTTCCTAGAATATCTATTTGTATTCAAATGTAAACTTGACCATGACCTCTATTATTTCTGCCACAGATACTCAAGACCTGGAAAAGAAATTCCTTAACATCAATGTCTTTGAAATTGTCAAGGGGCTGGGGCTCCAAACCAGAAATTGATGTTTTTATCAGTAGAAATGATATCAAAGAAGATACATCACCATCTGCTTTGATAATGTATACTGAAGGTCATGGGATATTTTCATTTGATTGAAACTAAAATCTAGTATATATGTGCTATCATTAGAATGTGTGTTCCTTGAGAACTAGGATTTGCTTTCAAAAGAAATCAAGCCTCAATATGTCAAGGACCTTTCTTTTAATTGGTTTGGGCCACCTATTCATAGTACTGTACTTGGAACACAACTCTTTTGTGACTTCAAAGGTGTTTAATAGTTTCTAGGACCACACAACATATCATTCTGTGATGAATTTGGTGAAGAGAATATGTAAATTTAGCCAGGCTCATTCTCAGGAAAAAAATTATATAGGTTATTATCAAACCTTCACTCAGTCTTTCTAGCTAAGTTAGCTCTTCCATAACACATTGTCTGCTTGCATAATCTTCAAGAACTCAGTATGATGAGATATTGGAGTGGATTCAGATGGAACTTGTGCACATTACTTTAAAAATATTTTTTTTATTATTTTATAAATATGACCTAGAAAGGGCACCTATATTTATTTATTTACTCTTCTTATCCTTCAATTTTTCTAAAATATCTAGATTCTGTCTTCAAATCACTGCATTCAAGTAAAACTTCTCTCTACAAAGTTACCAGTGATCAAGGAATTGCCAAATCAAATAATTTCTTCCAAAAATATAGCTCACTTGTCTACTGGCTGCCTTCTTCCAAGGTAACTGTATGATTAATGATTATCCTTTAGGTTCAGTTTTTCAGCCAGTTCTGAATACATTTAACTATATTATTATTTTGTCCTTTACATAGTTATAGCATGAGAACCTTTGTCAATTATAAATACAGCATTTCCCTAATTGATCAATCTAGTTATTCTGTACCAAAAAGGAAATAAAGTTAATATGTAATAATGTATTATTATTTAAAGACATGTTTCATCATTGTGATAATTGCTTCCTCTTCTTCTATGAACTGTTGATTATGCAACCTTTAAATGTCCTATTTTTGCCAGGAACTCATCAAGTTTCCTATTCTACAATGCATAGCTATTCCTCTTTAAAAAGTGAGAAGTATTTGTCTTCCTCCAATATTGTGATATTTATCTAATTTTTATATCATTTCAAAGATTATAAATAATTTCTCATTAATTATTTAATCTCATAGGTTTTTAGATAGGAAGCTCCTTTGAAGTATTTTAATTCAAATGTTACATTTTGTAATTGAGGAAACTGAGTCTTGGTTCATTTAAGTGATTTGCATGAGATCACATGAAGACTAAGTAAAGGAAGTAAGTTTGAATCCTGGTAGTCTTACCCCAATCCATTACATTTTTGCCTGGAGCATAATATCTGCCTGTTACTTCATCATTCTTATCTGTAGTTCAAGTGTGTCACATGATTTGTTCTGATAAAAGGTAGTTGAAGACTTTATTATTATTTTCTTCTTTATCTTTGGTTTTACCATCCTACTGTACATTATTTTGTCCTTTTCAGTGCAACGATCATTTTCTCTGGTGGAGATAAATTGAATCCAAATAACATTTGGTTAACTCTGTCACTTTTTAATATTTTTCCATCCACCTTGAGCATTCCTATCTCTTTAATTTTCCCCAAGTATAGTTTGAAATATTATTTTAGTTTTTATTAATTTCCCTTATTAGCTTCATCTCATTTTGGATCTTAGCATACATGAAATAATTCTTATTGAATTATGACATAATTTTATATTTATTCTCCATTACAAGTCCTTGTTTCCAATGTATTATATGAAGATCTATGATTATGATGCTGGCAGGGGTACTCAATAAAAATTTTTTTTTTAATATTCTCAATCTCACCTAGTGTTTTTCAATCTTGCTACTGAATTTATTTCCAGGTACAAAAAGTTAGAAAAGACTCTTTTCTCCACAGCTTTGACCAGCACCCTTATAGTTTTGCCAAGGGTGATTTTTGGGATGATTTAAAGTTTATTCAAGCAAGTGATTAAATAATTTAAAAAGAATTTTGAACCAAGATTGTCCTTCAAGTTCTTTCTAAGAGATAAAAAGGGAAAATGATTAATGTTGGAGAGGATGTGGGAGGATTGGGACATTAATGCCTTGTTGGTAGAATTGTGAACTGATTCAAACATTCTGGAGAGAAATATGGAACTATGCCCAAAGCACAATAATACTATTCAAACTCTTCAACCCAGTAATTCCAATTCTAGACCTCAATCCATAAGAAATCATAAAAGATGGAAAAAGTCCCACAAGTTCCAAAATATTCATAGCAGTTCTTTTTGTAGTGGCAAAGAATTAGAAATTGAGGGGGGATGCCCATCAATTGATTAAGCAAGTTATGGTATATGAATATTATGGAATACTATTGTTCTATAAGAAACCATACATGGTTGGACTCTAGAGTAGCATGGAATGAATTACAGGATCTGATGCTGAGCAAAAGGAGCAGAACCAAGAGAGCAATGTACATATTAACAACAACACTGTGAGATGATTAACCTTGATGGATTCAGCTCCTCTCAGAAGTTCAGAGATCTAGGACAATCATATTATACTGGCTATGGACAATGCTATCTCTTTCCAGAGGAAGAAAAACAAAGCAAAAGAAAAAAAAAATTTCAGAAAAGTATGAACACTACATTCATTTTATAAAAATTATCTCTTATGTATTTCTTTCCCTTAATCCTATATCCTCATACTGAAAATGATTAATCTGTAAACATTTTTAACACAAATGTGTTTCTACATTAGTAACTTGACTGTTCGCCATTGAGAGGAAAGGAGGTTGGAAGGAAATTTTGTAACTTAAGAACATGCATATACATATGGAGAAATGTCAAAAAACTTTCATAATATGTATTTGGAAAAATAAAATATCAATAAAAAGAAAAAAAATTGACTAAGCAACTCTTAGTATCTCAGAATAAAGAGAAAATGAAGTTGATTGTTCAGAATAAAATTTTTCTTTTCAATTTTTTTTATTTCTTATTTGGTATACCTGAATAGAAGATTGGTATTATAGTGACTAAAAATGTTAGAATTATCATGATAAAGAAATGATAGGTGCTTTTCACAAGTCACTTAGAAGCTAAAGACAAGAAAAATATAGTAATGGTATGACACTTAGAGAAAGTATTTTAAACTCCGTATCACTGGAAATACTCAGAACCAGCAGAGGTGTCCAACAGAAGTGCAAATATCCATGACAGTAGAGCTATTCATTATGCAATAGAGGACTCCAGCAAAAGAGTAACGTAGTAGAGAGAACAGAATGATGATAGATTACAGTTCATCAGAGTGCAGCTTGAAGTATAATATGATTAAAACCTCTCTGTAGCAAAAGAT
The DNA here is from genome assembly GCF_037893015.1 of Macrotis lagotis. Lineage (NCBI taxonomy): Eukaryota > Metazoa > Chordata > Mammalia > Peramelemorphia > Peramelidae > Macrotis > Macrotis lagotis. Next base: position 507,089,179 of record NC_133666.1, read on the forward strand.
AAGGCATTTGTCCCTGATTCAAGTGTTTTGGTCATAAATATGTTTTCCTGTACTTGCTTCCTGGTCAATCATTTTCATTCCATTATGACCTCCCTATTTACTTGTGTAGCACAGTGAATTGTAAGGGAGTACATTCCCATTTTAGTATAAGGGAAAAATACATTTCTGTTGCCAATTTTTGACATGTTATTCTGGGTTTTCATTTTGAAGTTTGTTCTTTTCTTGAATAAGGAAAAGAGTAAATTTGGTGCGGGGGTTTGGAGTTATACCTCTGAACAGATGCAAACAATAGATCTCAAAATCTGATAACATTTACATGGGAGATGACATGATTTTAATATTTAAAAATATATGTTGTTCAATGAGTTAGTTGTGCATGCACACATATTTTTAGGTAGCTCCCAATTTTGTCTTTTTGAGAACCCTCACTATACCTTCAAAACTTTATTCTTGAGATTGCAAGGTTTTCTTGGCCTGACTTCATTGAAATCTATCCTCATAAAATCTGGTTGTTATTGCTGGTGATGGTTGTCCTTTCTCAAAGAGGACCAAAATGATAACACTATGCTGAAGTCAGGATACAATGTATCTGACTATGGTTAATCTGACCAATATGAACTCGAAATGTTCCACTACAGGTTGGGTAGAAATAAACGATGCGAAAACATTTGGAGTATATTCTCCAAATTTGCGGATCTTATATTTCTTCTGAGCTACTACAATTCTGCCTTGCTCATAGAGCAAAACACTTTGATATTTTTAATAGTTCTATTTTAGTGTCAAAGAATTGGAAATTGAAGGGATGCCCATCAGTTGGAAAGTGACTGAACAAATTATAATATATGAATGCGATGGAGTACTAATAAATGAATGGGTGGATTTCAGAAAATCCTGGAAAAACCTACATGAAATGATGCTGAGTGAAGTGAACAGAACCAGGAGAACGTTGTATTCGTTATTAGGAACATTGCAAGATGATAGACTTAACTTTCATCAGCAGTATAATTCTTTATCAAAGACAATTCTTTTTTTTTTTCTTTTTGGTGAGGCAATGGGGTGACTTTCCCAAGGTCACACAGCTAGGTAATTATATTAAGTGTCTGAGGTCAGATTTGAACTCAGGTCCTCCTGACACCAGGCCTGGTGCTCTATCCACTGAGCCACCTAGCAGCCCCTATCAAAGACAATTCTAAAGGACTTGTGATGAAAAATCCACAATCAGAGAAAGAACTATGTAGTCTGAATGCATACCAAAGCATACTATTTTTAATTTTCAAAATTTGTTTTATGCTTTACATTTTTCCTCTCATTTTTTCTCTTTTGTTCATATTCTTCTTTCATAACATGATCATTATGGAAATATGTTTAATATAGTAATATACTTATAAATTTATAACTTATATAAGATTATTACTTGTCCAGGGGAGGGGGAGGGAAGAGAAGGAGGGAGAAAAATGTATGAGCAATACTGATGAACTCCTGGTGACTGAATTTTGACATAATTTTCCATAAATCCTTTGACAATAACAAAAACCCTGGTCATAACTACAAATTATGTACAGCTCTCTGTTCTACTTCTTGAGTCAAACAACAAACACAACACCAACCATTGTTTGACTCTAGGACACATATAAACCTAGAACACATTAAAAAAACTGATTTCCTCCCCTCATCTATCATACATTTAAACATATATTACCAACTTCTTCAAAGGTCCCACTCATTTTGGCTCCAACAATCTGTTTTGCTTTTTTGGTAAGAACCAAATCTCAAAAAAAAAACCAGAAAAGTTCCCCTCTTTGGTTTCTCATTATTTTTGAATGATAAAATTATCATGAAAACAAGAGAGGAAATTATTACCTGCTGAGATTTGGGGCTTATAGTGAGATCTAAGAGTTGTCTATAAAATGTAAGTGCTATTAAATTTAAGTGCTATTAATAATATATTATACCTCCTTAGACTGTGAGATTCTTGAGAACAGAAACTATCATTTGCCTTTCTTTGTATCTCCAATGTTTATTACAATGCCTAGCACAAAATAAGTACTTAATAAATATTAGATGACTGCCTGATCTCTATAGTAGGTAATTTCTTTTATTTTCTCAAACTTCTCTTTCCCCTCAGGTCATCTGAAGTATACTTCAAGGACAGAACCACTTTTATTTCTGTATTCTTTAATACTCATCCAAATGCTCTTTACCATGGTCTTTCCTTCTTTCTTGGATTTCCTCATATCACAATGTCTTTTTATATACAATGCTCCTTTGTCATCCTTCAAGCTATCCTTTCTTTTGAATAAGTAATAGTTATCCAGAAGCATATTCCAAACATGGTTATAGTTTTCAGTAAGAAACCTACATAATACTAAGCAATTTCAAATTTGCTTTAATCCATTATGATATCTAGATTTCGTTATTCAAACCTGACAGTCATCCCTTTGGTGTGATAGCAATCCTTTTGAGTGAAATAACTCAGAATTTTAACATGGAATCATTTTGCTTATTCTCTGTTCATCAGTCATGCATGAATTTCATAAAGAACACAAATAACACATGGAGAAGAGAAGAAAAACAAACACAAATATTCATATATAGACAGGGAAAACTAATGGGGACTATAAGTCCCTGAAGTTGAACATCAATATTTCTTAACTAAAAGTTGATTTCTCCCTCTAAGACAATTATCATTTGTAAAGCATTGTAATTTTATATTTCTTCTAACTAACCTCAGTAAAACAGTAGATAGTACAGTTTTCAGGACCAGTTACTAAATGCCACCTCTTCAGTTCAAGAAACATTTGGAAAATACTTTATCAAAGTCATACTGCTCAATTCTCAACATGATTCCTGTCTTTGATGAATTTGCAATCCTGCAAAGGATGGAAGCTAAACATGTAGACAGATAGATAGAGAAATAGAGTACCAGATTGAGAGATGAATAGATAGTTGAATAGATAGAGTTGAAAGAGACAGACAGATAGACAGACAGATTATAGATCTATATATTGCTATATATCAAACATTGTACTAAATGCTCGGGAAACAAATATAAGTAATCAAGATAGTCCCTACCATCCCATAGGAGTCTTAAACAACCATAAAGGGGGAGTAACTAAGGTATTGGGGAAGTATAGAAGATGAGGAAGAAGAAGAGTCTTGAAAGAGACATATATGAATATACATAAATTAAGATAAAGTAAGATAGAAAAGAATTAAGTGAATAAGAGAAATAAAACAGAAAAGCACAAAAAATAATCAATGAGGGAAGAGTTTCAAAATGGAGTGCCAAGGGAAGATAAGTTCATAAATATGGAACTTAAAAGCAGAAAGCAATGTCAATAGATGTAGCTAAGATGATAGTTTTATTTCAGGTATTTTTAAATGGTCTGTTTAAATGAAGTAAGGTCAGAGAATGACTTATAATTTGCCAGGTTTAGAGTTTGATAAGAAGAGTAGTGTGAACTATGTATGGAAAAGTAAGAGTTGCATTTGGATTATGAATTATCTTTCAAATATCTTTAAATAATAACTAAACAAATTCTAGAAAGCATAACCCACAAAAAGATGGAGTGAATCAATTTTCCAAACTTAGAAGATTTAGAGAAAAGTCTGTTGCATAAGGGATCAGTGGCCCCAACAAACCAGGAGCAGACTTTTAGGTGACTGAATCATTGGCAATAATGATGGTTTCTAGACCTCTCAGTCCACAGATGATAAGGAGGTTGAAAAATTGATAAGAAGGAGATTACACAGGTTGCTTTATTTACATTGAAGCAGGATTCTGTTGTTTTGGCTAGGCTTGAGTCCAGGTCGTAGTTTGAGGTTTCAATCCAAAGGCGAGGAGCAGCAGTAGCACACCAGAACTTGTGACCATAGTGATGCAAGGGCCCTTCTTACAGTTTCATGACAGAAAAGAGTAATTGTGGTCACTAACAGACCTCAGCACAAACCAGGAGTGGAATAAAAACCTCTCCTTAGATCATATCACCTTGTAAAAACAGCAAACTTAGTGTTCCCAGAAATATTTCTGTAAAAACAACTAAGCAGGCATACTTCTGGGGTAGAGCCAAGATGGCAAAGTTAAGCAAGCATGCTCTTAGAGCTTTTCCCTACACAAGGTTAAATGAAACCTCTGCAACAATATTAAAACTATAGATTCCACCAAAAAAGACAATGTTGAAACAAATTTTCAACTGTAGACATTGTGGAGGATCTTCAGTGAAGGTCTTTCTCTTTGGAAGAAAAGGGGAAGTAAAGATCAGCTAGGCAGGAGAGCAGGAAAGTCAGCAGAAGACTTTTAGGCACAGTGTAGTCCAGGTTCTGACAGTTTGACAACAGCAATAAGCCAGCAGGGCAAATTCCAACCCCAAACAGTCTGAACCCTGGAAACCCTGGGGTAAAAGACAGAACTGAGTTGGGAACAGACCCACCTCATAGACAGAAGCAGGCATAAAGGAGGAAACAAATCTCTTCAAAGGCAATGCCTGGGTTTTGCAGGTACCATTAATGAAAAACCAAAATCAAACTCCTGCCCCAGCATAAAAAGCTTGGGTCTATACTCCCTATATCCCAAAAGCAGAGCTCAAAACAGTCAAAATGAGCACAAAAGTTAATAGAGCACTAAACATAGAAAACTACTATGTAGAAAAAGATGATAACAATACCACCTCAGAAGAAGAAAGCAGAAAAAATTTACCTCCATGAGCACTCTCAAAAGAGTTTATGAATTGGACTCAGATCCAAAACTTCAGAGTAGCACTTAAAAAGTAATTTAAAAACCAAAGAAGAGAGGAAGTAGAAATGTGGGAAAAAGAAATGAGAGTCATGCAGGAAAATCATAAAAAATTGACCAAAGAAATCAACTCCTTTAAAAGTTAAAACAACAAACTGGAAAAAGAATATAAATCTTCAAAAAATAAAATTGACCAATTGAAAAAGGAATAAAATTCCTATTAAACTCAAATCCCAAAACTGGAAAATGAATATAATTCATCTAAAACTCAAATAAACCACCTGGAAAGGGTATGCAACTCAGCAAAAAAGTAAAATTAAGCAATTGGAAAAAAAGAAATATAAAAGCTAACTGAAGAAAATAAAATCCTAAAATTTAGAACTGGAAAAATATAAACCAATGAATCTATGAGACTACAAGACTCCATCAAACAGGCTGAAAAAAATTGAAGAAAATGTAAAGTACCTTTTAAGAAAAACAAATGACCTGGAAAATAGATCTAGAAGAGATAATTCATGAATTATTGGACTACCAGAAAGCCTAGATCTAAAAAAAGAACCTGGAAATATACGCAAGAAATTATCAAGGAAAACTGTCCAAATCTGCTAGATCAAGAAGACAATATAACCATTGAAAGAATTCACAGATCTCCTTTAGTAAGAGACTCCAGGATAATAACTACTTCAAGGACTATCATGGCCAAATTCCAGAATTCTCAAAGAAAATAGTGGAATCAACAAAAAGAAGCAATTTAAATAAATATATTTTTTTCTTCTTCAGTGAATTTTTGTGCCTCTTTTTTCATTTAGTTAATTTTAAGAATTATTCTTCTCATTGAATTTTTGTACCTAATTTACTATTTGGCCTAGTCTGGTTTAAGGTTTTATTTTCCTTTAATATTTGATAAGTAAATAACCTAATTTTAAAGAACAAGTGGATCAAACAACAAATCATCGAAATAATCAATCATTTAATCCAAGAAAATGACAACAATGAGACATCATATCAAAATTTAGGGGATGTGGTCAAAGTAGATTTTAGGGGAAATTTTTTTTATCTCTAAATGCTTATATGAATAAAAGGGAAGATCAATGATTTGGCTATGCAACTAAAAAAGCTAGAAAAAGAACAAATTAACCCCCCCAAATTAAATACCAAATTAGAAATTCTAAAAAGGAAGGGAGAAATTAATAAAATTGAAAACAAGAAAAATATTGACCCAATAAATAAAACTAAATTGTTTTTATGAAAAAAATAAAATAGATAAACTTTGGTTAATCTGAATTAAAAAAAAGAAAGAAGATTAACAAATTACCAGTATCAAAAATGAAAAGCATGAACTCCCAACCAATGAGGAGTTAATTAAAGATGTAATTCAAAGCAATTTTGTCCAACTGAATAGTCAATAAATTTGATAACCTGAATGAAATGACTGGATATTTACAAAACTAACTGCCTAGATTAACAGAAAAGGAAAGAAATACTGACGCAATCCCATTTCAGTAAAAAGAAATTGAAGAAATCATCAATAAACTCCTTAAGAAAAGCCTCCAGGAACAGATAGATTTACAAGTGAATGCTACCAAACATTTAAGGAACAATTAATTCCAATTCTACATGAACTATAAAAAAATATAGAATTAGTCCTGTCAAATTCCTTTCAAAACACCAGTATGGTGCTGATACTAAACCAGGAAGAACCAAAACAGACAAAGAACATTATAGACCAATCTCTCTAATGAGCATTAATTCACAAATCTTAAATAAAATTTTAGCAAAGAGAATACAACAAGGAAGTATTAGAATAATACTCCATGATCAGGTAGGATTTATAACAGGTAGACAGGGATAATTCAACATAAGGAAAACACTCAATATAATTGAACATGCCAATAACAAAACCAACAGAAATCATATGATTATGTTAATAGATACTGAAAAAGACTTTGACAAAAACCAACATCCATTTGTATTAAAAAAAAAACACTATAGAGTATAGGATTAAATGAATTTTCCCTTAAAATAATGAACTGTATTTATCTAAAAGCATTAACAAAATTATATGTAATGAGGATAAACAAGGAGCATTTCCAATAAGATCAGGGATGAAACACGGATGCCCATTATCACCATTACGATTCAATATAATACTAGAAATATTAATTTTAGCAATAAGAGAAGAAAAAGAAATTGAAGTAATCAGAATTGGCAATGAGGAAGCAAAACTTTCACTCCTTGCAGATATAATGGTATAATTAGAGAATCTAAGAAAATTATCTAAAAAAAACTACTTGAAACAATTAACAAATTCACCCAAGTAGCAGGATATAAAATAAACTCAAATAAACCATCAGCATTTCTAAATTTGAACAAAATACTTAAAGGTAAGAAATAGAAAGAGAAATTCCATTTAAAGTAACTGCAGATAACATTAAATACTAAACCCAGATAATATATGAACACAATTCCAAGCATTTCTCACCCTAAACAATTGGAAAAATGTCATTTGCTCATTGTTAGGTCTAGCTAATAAAATAAAAATGGCAATTCTACCTAAATTATATTACTTATTCAGTGTCAAACCAATCAAACTATAGAAAATATTTTACTGTGCTAGAAAAAATAATAACAAAATCCATCTAAAGCAAATAAATGTCAAGAATATCAAGGGAACTCAAGAAAAAAAATATGGAAGGTGGCCTTGCTCTACCAGATCTAAAAACACACTATAAAAGAAGTCGTCAAAACAGCCTAGTACTGGTTAAGAAATAATGTAATGAATCACTGAATAATTAGGATAGGTTCAAAAGAAACAGAAGTAAATGACAACATAATCTTTGTTTGACAAACCCAAAGACAACAGCTTCTGTGATAAGCATACTTATTTGACAAAAATTGTTGAGAAAATTGGAAAATCATATGATAAAAACTAGGTATAGCTTCATATATCACACCCTATACCAAAATAAGGTTGAAATGGGTATAGGATTTATATGTATAGTGTGATACAATAGATCAATTATCAAGAAATACTCTATCAGATCTATGGAAAAGGGAAAAATTTATGATCCAACAAGAAATAGAATATATTATTAACTGTAAAATGGATAATTTTGACTATATTAAATTAAAAAGGATTTGCACTAATTAAAATAATGCTTCCAAAATTAGAATAAAAACAGGAAGCTAGGAAATACTTTACATATCTAGGGTTTCATTTCTAGAATATATTATACATATATATATACATATATATATATATATATATATATATGGAATTGATTAAACTTATAAGGTAACAAGTCATTCTCCATTTGACAAATGGTCAATGAATATGAAGTTTTCAAATGATTACATTTAAAGTTATATATATATATATATATAATCTAATGAAAAAATGCTCCAAATCATTACTTGTTAGAGAAATACAAATTAAAACAATTCTGAGCTTCTACCTCATACTTATCTGATTGACTAAAATAACAAGAAGGGAAAATGATCAATGTTGAAAAGCTGGTGGTAGACTTTACATATAATGCATAGTTGGTGGAGTTGTGACCTAATTCAACCACTCTAGAGAGCAATATGGAACTATGCCCAAAGGGCAATAAAACTGATCATCCCCTTTGACCCAGCAATATCAATATTAAACTCATATCCAGAAGAAATCATAAAAAATGGGAAAAGTGCCATATGTTCCAAAATAGTTATAGCCACTCTTTCTGTAGTGGCAGAAATTAGAAATTGATGGGATGCATATCAGTTGGGGAATGACTGACTAAGTTATGGTATATGAATGCTAAGAAGTACTTTTGTTCTACAAGAAGCCATGAATTGTGGATGCTAGAGAACAATGTTAAATGAAGGAAGCAGAACCAAGAAGACATTGTACACATTAACAGCAACACTATGATTTAATTAACATTTGTGGATACAGCTCCTCTCAGAAGTTCAGAGAGCTGGGACAACTCTAGGAAACTTATTATGGACAATGCTATTCACATTCAAAGAAAGAAAAACAAAACAAAGGAAAACAAAACAAATCCCTGCAGAATCAGAAAGAATACAAAATTCACTTTAAAACATTTTTCTTATTTTTTCTATCTCATGTTTTCTTTCTTTTTTCTTAACCATAATTCCTCGCACAGAAAATGACTAATCTGTATACATGTTAAACACAATTGTGTATGTACAATATTCACCAGACTACTCACCACTGAAGGTGGGGTGGAAAGGAATGGAGGGTAGAAGGATGTTATGTAACTTAAAAATATGCAAATGCATATGGATGAATGTTGAAAAACTTATATAACATGTAATTGGAGAAATAAATTACAATATCAATTTAAAAAAAAAAACAACTGTATAAAATTCCTGAAGCTTGGAATAGTGCACCCACCACTCTGGGTTTTAGATTGTGAAAATAAGCAAGCAACAGAGAAAAAAAATCCTGACCATAGAAAGCCTCTGTGCTGTCAAGAAAGATTAAAAACACATACTCCAAAGAAAACAAAGTCAAAGTTCTTATATTCCAAACTTTAATAAAATATGAATTGATTTCAGGCCATAGTAAAGCTCAAGCAAGATTTTGAAAATCAAGGAAGAGAGGAAGAGCAAAAAATTGGGAAGAGAAATAATAGTGATACAAGAAAATCATGAAAAAGTCAATTGTTTGATATAAAAAGTATTGAAAGAAAATAAAAATCTTAAAACAGACTAGGCCAAATAGTAAAAGTACAAAAAGCCAGTGAGAAGAATAATGCTTAGAATTGACCAAATGGAAAAAAAGAGGCACAAAAATTCACTGAAGAAAAAAAAAACTTCTTAAAAAATAGAATTGCTCAAATGGAAAAGAAGTTACAAAAACTGAAGAAAATAATTCCTTAGAAATTAGAATTGAACAAATGGAAGCTGATGACTTTTTGAAAAATAAATAATTAATAAAACAAAATCAAAGGATTGTAAAAAATAGAAGATAAATGTGAAATATCTCATTGGAAAAATAACCATCTTAAATAATAGGTCCAGTAGAGAGAAATTAAAAATCACTGGTTTCCCTGAAAGTCAGGAATTTTAAAAAAGAACTTAGACATCCACTTTAAAGGAATTTTCAAGGAAAACTGTCTCTGTATTTTAGAATCTCCGGGCAAAATAGAAATTGAAAGAATTCATCAGTCTCTTCTGAGATTTCAAAATGAAAATTCCTAGAATTATAATAGCCAAATTTTGGTACTCCCAAGTCAAGGAGAAAATATTGCAAGCATCCAGAAAGTAACAATCAAGTATGGTGGAGTCACAGTGAGGATAACATCATTTTTAGCAGCTTGTATATTAAAAGATAGGAGGGTTTGGAATATGATATTCACGAAGGTAAAGGAGCTAGGATTACAACCAAGAATCACCTACCTATCGAAACAAAGTGTTATCCTTCAGGAAAAAAAAAAAGAATATTCAATAAAATAGAAGACTTTCAAGCATTATTTATTTTTGTTTTTTTCTGTTTTTGCAAGACAATGTGGTTAATTGAATTGCCGGAGGTCAACAGCTAGGTAATTATTAAGTGCCTGAGGCTGGATTTGAACTTAGGTCCTCCTGACTCCAGGGCTGGTACTCTATCCACTACTGCACCACCCCTGCACCCTCTCTTTCGTGCACTCTTTTTTTTTTTTTAGTTTTTGCAAGGCAAATGTGGTTAAGTGGCTTACCCAAGGCCACCCGGCTAGGTACTTATTAAGTGTCTGAGACTGGATTTGAACCCGGGTACTCCTGACTCCAGGGCCGGTGCTCTATCCACTGTGCCACCTACCCGCCCTCATGCACTCTTGATGAAAAGAACAGAACTGATTAGACATGTGATTTTCCAATAAAAGACTCAAGAGAAGCATAAAAAGGCAAATAGAAATGGAAAAATATAAGGGACATAATAAGATTAGATTGTTTACATTCCTTTATCACAATATGATACAGCTAAATTATACCAACTTTCTAATTATTAAGGCAACTAGGAAAGGTTTTAGTTGGATATGAAAAGATGTTCCCTAAAAATAAAATTAAGATATGAAATTAGAATTTTCTGGGAATAACAGAAAGGGAGCTACAGGACAGGGTAAACTGTCTCTTATAAAAAGAGACAAGAAAAAATATTGATTTTTTTTTTTGGACAGGAAAAGGAGTAAGGGGAGTGAGCACACTTTACTCTCATTAGAATTGGTTTGAAGAGGAAATTACATGCACAGTCAATTGGGTATAGAAATCAATCTTACAAGTAGATTGAGAAGTGTTTAAGAGTAGGGGATGAGAGGTGGCTAGGTGGTACAGTGGATAGAGCACCACCCTGGTGTCAGGAGTACCTGGGTTCAAAGCCGACCCCAGACACTTAATAATTACCTAGCTGTGTGGCCTTGGGCAAGCCACTTAACCCCATTGCCTTGCAAAAACCTTAAAAAAAACCCAGAACAGTAACAACAAAAAAGAACAAGAGTAGGGTATGATAAACCTTTCTGGAGAGCAATTTGAGATTATGCCCAAAGGGCAACAAAAATGAGCATACCACTACTGGGCCTATATCCTGAAGAGATTATGAAAAAGGGTAAAAACATAACTTGTACAAAAATATTTTTAGTAGCCCTGTTTGTGGTGGCAAAAATTGGAAATTAAGCAAATGTCCTTCAATTGGGGAATGGTTTAACGAACTGGTATATCTATGTCATGGAACACTATTATTCTATTAGAAACCAAGAGGGATGGGTATTCAGCGAAGCCTGGAAGAATTTGCATGAACTAATACTGAGTGAGATGAGCAGAACCAGGAAAAAAAAACATTTTACACCCTACAGCAACATGAGGGTGATGATCAACTTTGATGGACTTGATCATTCCATCAGTATAACAACCAGGGGCAATTTTGGGCTATCTGCAGTGGAGAATACCATCTGTATCCAGAGAAAGAATTATGGACTTTGGACAAAGACCAAAGACTATTACCTTCAAATTAGAAAAAAAAACATTATCTTATTATGTAATTTTACTATCTCATACTTTACTTTTCTTCCTTAAGGATATGATTTCTGTCATAACATTCAACTGAGATCATTGTATAACATGGAAACAATGTAAAGACTAACAGAATGCCTTCCTTGGGGGGTGGGGGGAGGGAAGCAAGAATGGGGGGAAAACTGTAAAACTCAAAGTAAATAAAATCTTTCTAAAAAAGAGTAGGGGATGATAATAGAAGGGAGGAAAGTCTGGGGTAGGGCATGTCAGTAGCAAAATACTTTTGAGAAAAGAAATGGTGAAAGGAGAGAGATTATAGAATAAATAGGAGAAAAGAGGATGGAAGGCAATACAGTTAGAAATAGTAACTGTGAAAAAAAATTTTGAAGCAGATTTTTCTGATAAAGTCCTCAGTTCTCAAACATGTAGAGAACTGAGTCACATTTAAAGGAATAAGAGCAATTTCCCAATTGATAAATGCTCAAAAATACGAAGTCTTCAGAGTAAGTAATAAATCTATCAATAATAGCCTTTATGAAAAATGCTCCAATTCACTATTGATCGGGAAATTCAAATTAAAACAATTCTAAAGTACTATCTCATACCTATTTGACAGCTAGTAAGACAGTAAAGGAAAATGCCAAATGTTTTAGTGACTGTGAGAAAAAAGGGGCATTAATTCATTATTGGTGGAGTTGTGAACTGACTATATTCTATATAACAACATGAAACTACATTCCCAAAGGGCTATAAAATCCTTCATACCATTTGACCTAACAATACCACATCTAGGTCTGATGCCCAAAAGGAATTTTAAAAAAGAAAAAGATCCTGTGTGTACAAAAATATTTTAATAGTGACTCTTTTCTGGTGCCAGAAATTGGAAAATGAGGGAATGCCCAACCACGGAGAAATGATTGAACAGATTGTGGTATATGATTATGATGGAGTAGTATTCTGTTAGAAGATATAATAAGTAGAATGCTCTCAGGGAAAAAGAAACAACACAACACCTGGAATGACTTACATGAACTGACACCAAGCAAAATGTACAGAATAATGGCAATATTGTAAGATAATCAACTGTAAATAACTTAGTTCTCAGCAAACACAAGACAACTCTGAAAGATAAGATGAAAGCTGCTGTCCATTTGGAGAGAAAGAACTGATAGTGTCTAAATAAAGATTTAAGAAGCATACATTTTGTTAATTTTCATTTTCTTCAGTTTTTTTTGTTGTTGATAAGGGGATCTCTATTTTCTTTTAAAACATGATTATTATGGAAATGTTTTGCATGACTACATAAAAGAAATTATAATGAATCAATAAAGCCAATATTCTGCTACCTTGTTTGCATTCTGGGGGTAAAAAAACAAATATTCCAAATGGAGGTCACAAAGAATTGAATGTAACTGAAGTGACTAAACAATAAGATCAGAATCATTGAATGAGTGAATTTGAATCTTTGTGTCACCATTTATAGCCTTTGTTCTGGGGCAAGTGACTTAAACATTTTGTTTTCTTTATCTCTTAAAGTATGAAGCCAGATGGCCTCTAAAGTCCTTTCCAGGTCTAGATATATGATCATAAGACACAGTAGGTTAAGTATTGTGTTGTGATATACTTAAGAACTATTCTCAATATCAATGTAAAATAACGTGGATTGGGGAATAGACTCCTGAGAGCAGTGATCTTGTAGTAGGAAACTCTGGACACAGAATTGTATTGTAAGACTGTTCGCCACTGCTTTTTTGTCATGCACTTTGTGACAGGAGAAGGCATAGCACATAGTACAGTAGAACTCCACTCATATGCAATGAGTACTGTCTTAACCACTCCCTGGAAATTATCCCTGTGGCGTACACATTCGAGAATATCTAAAGACAAGTGCTAAACCATTTCTCAAGTACCAACTTTGTCCCACACACCATGGAAATGAATTTAAGCAAAAAAAAAAAAAAAATCTGTGGCTCCAGAGTTCTTTTTTGTTGGACTCAAGACCTGGCAGCTGCTCTCTTCTCTACACTAGATCCATGTGATCAGAACCATGAAACTGAATCACTGTTAGTCTGTTTCTTTTCTTTTACCTTTTCCCTTTTAACTTCACTACTCCTTTCCCAGCTTATAGCTACAATATATCACCAGGTCCATGCTGCTAATCAGCCTTTCCTTTAAGAATCTCACTATTTTGCTATTTTCCACAAAGAATTTAACCTATGAACATTTTGTAATCACTTATGAAATTTGTATAATAACTTGACTTTTGAGCAATCCTGTGTAAATTTTTGAGTAATATATGCTTTTTTAAACTTCCTGAGTCAGTTTGGTGAGTTCTAAACCCCCAATTGAACAACCCCCCCCATAGATTGATCTTTAAGCCCCCTTTCCTGGAGTCTATTACCTCCCATCTTCAATCTCTCTCTGAAGAGAGTGTATTCCAAATTTGGAAAAGAGCTATTTCAAAGACAAAAAGTTAAGAGATGGAGCAGAATGTGTATAGATAAGAAAAGAGACTAGAGTACCTGGATAGAAGTATTGTGTAGGGAATTAAGAAAGATGACAAGGAGCCAGATTCTGAAGCGATTTTAATGTTTAATTGAAGAGTTTATGATAGATTTTACTAGTTGAAAAATAACCTGTGACAGTTTAATATTTAATTGCTTTTCACATTTCTACTACTAGTGACCCATTTTGTCAATAAAAAATCAAAGTAAAGAAATTAGTTGTTGTATAGTCTGCTCTATAACTTGCTCTAAGGTTTTTATATCCAGGGATAGAAAAATTAAAAAGAAGAAAGAAGAAAGGAGAAGAAAAGTTAATAAATAAGTAAAAAAAGAAAGGTACAATATATCTCAAAAATATTCATCCCAGAACCTTTTGTGGCATTTGCTTTGAAATAATTAATTTTCCTTTCTCTGTTATAGTTATAGAATTAGTACCTTTCAGGGTTGAATGCCCCTATCTCTGGACTTTATCCACTCCATACTGTTGTCAAATTGACATTAATAAAATTACTTCTGTCCATATTTCTCCAGTTATTTTTCTCTCTGAATATCTTAACTGTGCTGCCACTTACATTCTAACAAGACATCTACCCACTCTCATAGCAAAATATGGGTTACCTTTCTTAACAGTCAATGAGGTAATGAAATAAGATTTTCAAATGGTGGTGAAGGTGTGTTGTGACAATGGATTCTGGTAAGCTGTATTTTGTTAACTATTGCTTTATTCTCTATCAGAGTGCAAGGTAAAATGGAGTAAATTTCCTCTACCCATTGCTGAAAACCACAAGCTGCATTTTACAACCTTTTGAAAATGAAAAATGCATCAGTGCTTGTATGTGGCAAATCCATACTTAATCATTTTCATCCTTTTGCAGCAGAGGATGTTTTTTTTAAGACCAGTGGAGTTTTAACTTTCAACTCAAGTGTATTGATTTAAAGCAGAGGGGGTTTGGCACCTTTTTTGTCAGCTTCTTCTAACTCAAAGATAGATCACTTGTAGGTCATAATCCCCCTGAGATGATAACTTTTGGACATATGCAAGCAAACCTGTGGTAGATAGCAGAGGTAGGGACTAGGAGTGGGGGAAGGAGGTTTGCTGAATAAAAATCACATTAATATGGATGTCATCCACTTTTACCATTCCAAGTTTTGTATTCAGTTCAGTTACGTCTATGCAGTCAAAATAAGATGTAGAACCTAGAAAATAATTCAGCCTCTAAAATCAATTATTAAAGGAGAATGATCAGATATATTTGAAATTTATAGATAGACTGTGAACATAGATCAATTTCATCTGATGTGTTCCATACTTTAGTCTACTTTACTGATTTTGGTATAGTCCAAATAGTCTTCATAATGGTGGTTAACATTCTGAAGCCCTAGGAAGAGGATAGACAGCAGGGGGTAGTTATGAAAAATGTGTCAAATGTGCCATTTTGTTTGTATTGATGGAATTATTTTGACTGTAGTAATGATCTTAATAGAATTTTATCCAGGTTTTTTTTCTTCCTAATTCTTTCCTTGGGAAATGATCTGTAAAATGAAATGTAGAAGATGAATATTCTTTTCCTGTATCTAGGGAAGAGAGAAAACTCATGAACAAGGGCTGAAGAAAGCTCAACTAAAAGAATAAAAACTCCAAATAGAAACAGACAAATGTGTGAGAAAGTATTTTTGAACTGGGTGAAGGATTATGACCTACCATATAAATGGACACTCCTCTGGCTTTAAGATTAAAAAACAAGCTAGGAATGAACAATAGTTCACTACTTACAATGAAGTGTATCAAAACAATAAGAAGGCAAGACAAGTAGTAAAACATAATACTGCTTAACTGCACTGTTCCAGAAAATAGATAAGCCACATAGGAATTTTTTTTTCCTACACGGTTGTGTATATCATGTTGTATCTCACAATAAGGAATCTGCTGTGAATGCAATAATAGGAAAAAACCATTTAAATCTATCCATTGTTGTAGACATATAACAAATGAACCTTTATTGTATCCCACTGTCAAGGTGGTCCAGAAATAATAGTATAGTAAAAGCATGTCAATACTGAAGGTTCATCATTTTTCTCTGCTTAGATGGTGAGAGGAAGTAGGGAAAACTTACTTAATACATTAATTCCAACAATGAGGAATTTTTATACCATGAGTCTCCTAGGGAAGATATTCACAGTGCAAAGCAAGGTGAAGTTAGTTGGCAAATGCCCTAATGAATTTGGGATTTATAACAAAAAACAATTGAGTAAACAAAGGCAAAAAAGGGAATCTGTTTTAGGAAATATAAATGATAGCTAAAATGAATTAGAGAATCATCTTTTCTAAACTTCAGAATTAATGTTTGACAATTCTGAATTTTAGGGAAAAAAAGTTAAATTTTCTTAGCATTGTTACTATCTGTCCTCCCTACTTTGTATAATTTCTTTTATTGTATTCAACATGTAAATAGAACTACTTTTTTAGATCACAAGGACAACTTGCAGCTGAAAGGGATTATTTGGTGATTCATTTTGAGATGTGAATCCTTTTAAAGACAAATAATTCCTAATGTATATATTTATTAAGTCTGAATCCCCATTTGTTGAGTTTATTAACAAGGCAGTGCATCTGTATTGTAATTATGTGGACAGATGAATTTAAAAATGATCAGCAACAATTACATTTTGGAAAAAGAAATCAGTGAACTATAAACCACTGCCCAAAGGTATAGCTACACAGTGCAAAAAGAAGCTCAGTCTTGGCTTATATATGATTGCACTGCTTATGTCAATTTCCTTATAGTCTAATGATAGCTTGCAAGTTGGGTGAATGCCAGACCTCCAGGAGAGGTCTGCTCATCAAGGATAAATAATTCTAAAATCAATCAGCAAACAAAATTAACTATCTACTATGTAGCAGGCACCACAATGAAGTAGACACAATGATAAAGATGGGAATACAAATAAAATGAATAAATTACCCATAAATGAGGGAACAAATACACATTTTTAAATACATACATACATATATATATATATATATATATATATATATATATGCTTGCATGTATACTAGGCATAGATAATGTGCTTACATGTATACTAAGCATATATAGCATGCACACAAGTTATATATATATGTGTGTGTGTGTGTGTGTGTGTATACAGACAAATATAAATCACAAGAAGAACTTGTAATTGAAAGGAAATTTTTGGTATGTCATTTTTAGTTAGGAATTGTTTTAAAAAAGAAATGATTTTCTAATGGAAATGTTTACGAAGATCAAATAAACATTTCAGGGACTCTTTCTAGAAGCAGTTCTTTTGAGCTATTTTAAAATATAATAAATTCTACAAACTTTGTGGAATTAACTTTTGTGAAGGAACATAATTGTACAGAACAAAAATAAGGAAAATTGATACAAACAAAAATCATCAATAAATAAGCAAGTGCTTATTAATTTCTATTATATGCCAGACACTGTGCTAGGCATGGTGAGCTACAATTCAATAAATGAAAAAATTCCCTACTTTCAATTACTTGCATTTTAATTGTGTCAGGGGAAGATGGTGGTGGTGGAACAAGTACATGTATAAATATATGTATATATAAATATGTATATATAAATAATGTATATATAAATAAGAATAAATTCATTAAATACAAAAGAGTTACATTATAGCCAATTTGGGAGGGAGAGTCCTAGTAGAAAAGAGGGAGATCAAGATGTTTCACCAGAAGATGGCACTTCATCTGTACTTTGAGGTAGAGGCAAGGAGAGAATTCATCCCAGGCATGTGAGGTACAAAATAACTTAAATTCATGATGTATTAGAGTTGTTTGAAGAAAATAGGCATGCTTAACTTAGATCATGGAAGAGGACAGGAGAGTATTTGGAGAATGGTAGCTGCATTCAAATGGTACCTGAGTTCTGAATCCGGAACAATAAAGGGAAACTGCAAAGAGACATATTTGGTCTTGAATTCTAAAACACCAAAAGCTTACTAAATAGTATAACTGTTCAAATTGGAATTAAATTTTAGGCTCCCATTTCTTCAAAGTTAAGTGGAGTCAGGATTATCACTTGTCTCTCAGTTTCATTAAAGCAATGATTAATTTATTGATGGGTTGAATTAGCTGATCCCTGAATTTCCTTCCAACTCTCACATACTCTAAGTTTTCATCTGGTTCCAGACACATAGATTTTTTTTTTCTTTTCTGCAACACCTAAAACTCCTATTTCCTCACCTTATTTGTTTCATAACCTGTTACTCTATCTCACAGCAACCACTAATGAAGGTAGTTATGATTTTGATCTTTCTAGTATCTATAAATGTACCACCTCTCTGTTCATGAACTCTGAAATTCTATTGTCTAATCACAATCTATTGCCATTTCACCTTCCTCTCTCTATTATAACTTCAAACTATGTTTTACATCCACACCATGAATTTCAATCCCCTGACTCTTCAGTTCTTTCCTAATCACAAAAGACTTTTTTTTCTTCTTTCCCTACCTGATCTGTGGGGAAAACTGTGCACTGAACTGTGCACTGGTTCAAGTCTCTGCTGTCCTTTGAGTACTTATAATTTTATTATCTCACTGATCTTGCACTATTATGAATCAGTCATGGATTTTTCATACCATAACCACTTTTACTGCTATATGAATGCTACTAAACAAAGATATAGAAAATTACAAAACCTTGCTGATTCTTGTACACTACAAATTTATGTTACATAACTTCAACTGGATCCTTCCTGTTAGAAGGCAATCCATCTCTATATATATATATCTAATTAACTCAAAAACCCATGCTCTACTATGACTCTCTTTCAACTTCCTATCCCAGCTCACTTCATCTTATCACTTGAGAACCTCAGCTCATATTTTACTTAAAAATATTTAGCCTGTTTGTTTAGAGCTCCCTTGTCAATTCCTTTTATTCAACATCATCAAAATGATTTCTGGCATTGTCTCTTCCTTTGCTTTTGTAACTCATGATTCAGTGGCTCTTCTTGACAAGGCAATCCTATTTACACATGCACATGTTCCCAGTTTCACTAGGAGATTGTTCCATCGAACATTCCTATTCTTTCTTTCTTTGTCTGATGATAATTTCTTCACTATTGCCTTATACCATCTTCAAAAAATCCCTCATTTGATCCATTTATCTGCATCTTATGTTATTCCATTTATCTTTTTTTGTGGCTAAGCACCTTGAGAAGGTTGTGTAATTTTTTTCTTCTCATTCTCTTCTTAACTTTCTGCAACCTGGCTTTTAGTCTGATCATTCAACTAAGACTACTCCACCCAAAGTTATTAATAATTAATCCATTTCCAAATCTAATGACCTTTTCTCAGTATTCATCTTATTGATATTTTTGCAGACTTTATACTATTTCATCACCACTTTTTTTAGTACTCTCCTCTCTATGTTACTCTCTTCTGTTTTTCCTCCTATCTATCTGTTCTCTCCTGATGAGTCTTCTTTACTCTTTGCTCTTACCCCTCCAATTTTTCAGATTCCTTTTTTTCTGTGTTTCTCTTTCTCCAAAAGATTATAAGCTAATTGAGGGTATTGATTATATTTTCTTAATTGTGTCCCTAGCGGTTAGCAGAGTGTTTGACACAGTACTGGATTAATAAATGTGTATTGTATTATATTGATTGATTGAACTAGAACATAAAAACTTGTACATAGAAAGCCCTTGAAGAAAGTTTGTGAAATTTATATTTAAATATACTCCATGGAACCAAAGAAAATTATTTCCAGAGGGAGGCCCCTGTGTGGAAAGTTTGGAAAGTAAACATGCTCAATGCTGTTTATCATATAATTCTTTGACTGATTGAATTTCCCCCACCATCTACAGAATTGAGTTCCTTGATGTCAGAATTTTTTTTTTTATCTTTATATTCTCAAAGCCTACATTATTCAGTGTTTAGTGGGTATTGAAAAAATGTGTTGAAGACTTCCAGCCAAGATGGTGGAGAGAAGACAGGCACTGTATTAAGTGCTCCTGGATCCCTTAAAAATCACACGAAAGGGGGAGGCTAAGTGGTGCAGTGGATAAAGCACTGGCCCTGGAGTCAGGAGTACCTGGGTTCAAATCCGATCTCAGACACTTGATAATTACCTAGCTGTGTGGCCTTGGGCAAGCCACTTAACCCCATTGCCTTACAAAAACCTAAAAAGAAAATGACACAAAAGAAACCTCTTAACAGAAATTCGATAAAAAAAAAAAAACCCAGGAAAAAAGAAGTTAGGAGAAGAATACCTACCAACAAGGTCTGTCTCAGAGGACCTTGGGTGAACTGAGAGGTGAGAGCAGAGGGATAGTGCAAGGACAGCAGTTGGGGAAGCCAGAGGATGGACCTCAGCCTCAGAGACTTTGGTGAATGGCTGGTGCGAGAACCAACTTTTGCCACAGAATCTTGGGTGGGGTGGGGTGGGGGAAGCTGTGGGGGGGGGGTTGAGTTCCCATACAGAGAGTTTCAGAGCATGTCTGGAAAATGACCAGCTGGGCAAGTGGCCTGAGCTCCGTACTTTCAGCAAAGCCCTTTCCCCAGAATAAACAGTAAATAACCCCCTACCCCCTCAGGCTCAGTTGTAGGCACCAGAGTTCACTCAGCTGAAAGTGAGATTAACTCCTTCAGCCTGGTCTCAGCCCTTTGTTCAAGGTCAATTTAGACCCTACTGCTGAGGGCCTCAAACACTTCAGAAAAAGCAATCAGCACTCCCTACTGGGCAGCCCTTGGAATTACTAAGTCAAGTGAGCAAAGCATTTAGGATCTTCAAAAGCAAACCTTTGAGAGTCATCCCCCCCCCCCCCAACACAGAGACCCTAGGCAGATGAAGAAAGGTGAGCAAGAAAGGGCACCATTGGAAAATATGTAGAAGAAATAGATTATAACCTAGAGAGATCTAGCACTTCTGAGGAGAATAGACTTCCTTGAAGAAATCAGGAAGGAGTTTAAAAATCAATTGGAAAAATTGAGAAAAGAAACTGAAGAGAAAATTAACACAATGAAAGAGAAAATTAATATCTCACAACAAGAAAACAAATCCTTGCAAAATACAATTGTACAAAAACAAAATGAGAATAATTATCTCAGATCCTCAACTGGGCAAATGCAAAAAGAAAATGTCTCAAAACTACACTTGGGCAAATGGAAAACTCCTTCAAAAATAGAATTGACCAACTGGAAAAGGAATTGCAAAAGGCAAATGTAGAAAATTCTTCTCTAACAAAAACAATGGAATTGGTGGAAGCTAATGACTTCATGAGACAAAAAGATTCTGTTAAACAAAACAAAAAGATCGAAAAAGTGGAAGAAAATGAAAAATACCTTACCAGAAAAACCACTGACCTCAAGAACAGATCAAGAAGGGACAACCTGAGAATAATATGCCTTCTTGAAAACATTGAAGAGGAAAAAAAAGCCTGGATTTAACTATTATAGTTTTTAACAATGGAAAATTGCCCTGATATCATGGTACCAAAGAGCAAAATAGTTATTGAAAGAATACATCAATTCCATCTGGAAAGAGATCCTAAAATAAAAACACAAAGTAATGTTGTGGCCAAATTCCAGAACTATCAGACAAAAGAGAAAATCCTGCATGCAGCCAGAAAGAAACAATTTAAATACCAAGGAGCCACAGTAAGTATTATGCAGGACCTGGCTGCATCAATAATAATCCCTTATTGTCAAAGTGCCTAGAATGAGATAGTCCAAAGAGCAAGGGAACTTGGAATGTAGTCAAGAATCCACTATCAAGCAAAACTGTTCCTTCTCTTCCAGGGGAAAAGATGGACATTTAATGAAATTGGAGGCTTTCAGTATATCCTGATGAAAAAAACAGAGATAAATAGAAAATCTGGACATCAAACAGGAGGCTCAAGAGACACATGTAAAGGTTTTAAAAAAGGGGTAAATAAAAAAACAACAACAAAAAAAAAACTTTTCCAAAAAGATGAAACTCACTAAATCCCCAATTGGGAGAAAGATTATCATAACTATTGAGAATTGTAAGTCTATTAAAGAGTATATAATTAGTCAGAAGGGATTGTCAGTCATGACTTATCAGTGATAGTGTTATCCAATAAGATGAAACTGGCTAAATCCCTTCCTGGGAGAAAGACTCTAATAACTCTCCAGAATAGTAAATCTATTAGAGAGAATATACTTAGCCAGAAGTGATAGGTACTCATAACATTTCTTTGACTCAGAGAGAATGATTTAAAAACAATACCTCCTTAAAAGGTGGGACAGTAAGGAGACCAGAGGATGGAGGAGATTGAATGGGGGTAAATCTCACAAAAGACCTATTGTAATAGAGGGGAAGAAGGGAGGAGGTGAGAACCACCTGAATCTTCATTTCATGAGACTTGGCTTAAAGTTAAATTATACACACTCAATTAAGTTAAGCATCTTATCTTATCTTTCAAGTATTAAAAGGGGGAAAAGGAAGGGGGGATGGGGAGGGGCAGAAAAAGGGGAACTAACTGAAGGAAGGGAAGGAAGAAGGGGAAAAGTAAAATTGGAAAGAAAAGAGAGGAGGGTTGATATAGGAGGGCAAACACACTTAAGGTGGTGATATTCAGAAACAAAAGACTGGGAAATATGGATCAAGGGGGAAAAAAGATGAATGATAAAAACAGAGTTAAGATAGCATGGAGGACAATAAAGAGTTAGTAATTATAACTTTGAAAGTGAATGGGATGAACTTTCCCTAAAAATGTAAGCCAAGAGCAGGGTGGATTAAAAACCAGAATCCTACAATATGCTGCTTACAAGAAACTCATTTGAAGCAGAGAGATACATATAGAGTAAAGGTAAAAGGTTGGAGCAAAATATATTTTGTTTCAGCTGAAATGAAAAAAACAGGGATGGCAATCCTTATCTTAGAAAAAGCAACTGCAAAAATAGTGTTAAAGGAGGCAAGGAAGGAAACCATATTGTCCTAAAACGTATAGTCAATTAAGTAATTTCAGTACTAAATATGTATGAACCCAATGATATAGCATCCAAATTATTAGCGAAAAAGTTTAAAGAGCTACATGAAGACACAGACAGCAAAACCCTACTAGTGGGAGACCTCAACCTTCCACTCTCATATTTAGATAAATATAATCATAAAATAAACAAGAAGGAAGTTAAGGAGGTAAAGAGCTTATTAGAAAACCTAGATAAAATAGACATATGGAAGAAATCGGATGGGGATAGAAAGGAATATACATTATTTTCTGCAGTATATGACACTTACACAAAAATTTACTGTGTACTAGTGCATAAAATCCAAATGATCAATTGCAGAAAAACAGACATAGTGAATATATCTTTCTCAGATCATAATGCAAATAAAAATCATATGCAATATTGGGCCAGGTAGTTATAGACTCAGAACTAATTGTAAACTAAATAGCCTCATTTTAAAGAATGAGTGGATCATATAAGAAATTATAGAAATAATTAATTATTTAATTCTAGATAATGACAATAATGAAACAACATAGCAAATTATGTAATATACTCAAGGTGGCTGTCAAGGGATATATTATATATCTTTAAATGCTTACATGAATAAATTAGAGAAAGAGGAAATCAATAAACTAATTATGCAATTAAAATTAGTGAAATAACAAAAACCCCCAATTAAATATCAAATTAGAAATTCTAAAAATTAAAGGAGAAATTAATAAAATCAAAAGCAAGAAAACTATTGCACTAATAAATAAACCCAAGAACTGGTTTTATGAAAAAACAAATAAAATTGATAAGCGTCTGGTCAATTTGATTAAAAAGAAGAAAGAAGAAAATCAAATTTCTAGTATCATAAATGAAAAAGGTGAACTCACCACCAATGAGGAGGAAATTAAAGTAATAATTTGAAATTATTTTGCCCAACTGTATGCCAATAAATTTGATAATCTGAGTGAAATGGATCAATGTTTTCAAAAATTTAAGTTGCCCAGGTTAAATGAAGAAGAGATTAACTACCTAAACAACCCTATCTCAGAAAAAGAAATTCAACATGCCATCATTGAACTCCTTAAGAAAAAATCTCCAGGGTCGGATGGATACACAAGTGAATTCTATCAAACATTTAGGGAACAATTGGGTCCAATTCTATATAAACTCTTTGGAAAAATAGGTGAAGATGAAACTCTGCCTAACTCTTTCTATGACATCAATATGGTGCTGATACCTAAACCAGGTAGAGTTAAAACAGAAAAAAGTAAATTATAGACCTATCTCCCTGATGAATATAGATTCTAAAGTCTTAAATAAAATCTTAGCAAAAATATTCAAAGCAACCCTGTTTGTGGTAGCAAAGAATTGGAAATTTAGTGAATTTCCTTCAATTGAGGAATGGCTTAACAAACTGTCATATGTCATATACATACATATATATATATATATATATATATATATATATATATATACATATACATATGTCAGACACTAGTGTTCTTTCAGAAACAGGTGGGATGGGAATTCAGGTAAGCATTGTAAGAATATGTAGGAACTAATGCTGAGCGAGATGAGCAAGAACCAGAAAAACACTGTACACCCTAACAGCAACATGGGGATGATGATCAACCTTTATGAACTTGCTCAATAATAAATTGGTGCAACAACCAGGGACAATTTTTCACTATCTGTGATGGAGAATACCATGTGTTTCCAGGGAAAGAATATGGAGTTTGAACAAAGACCAAAGACTATTGCCTTTAATTTAGAAAAAAAAAAAACCTATTATGTTATGTAATTTTGCTATCTCTTATACTTTGTATTTCTTCTTTAAGAATGTGATTTCTCTCTCATCAAATTCAACTTAGATCAATGTCTATCATGGAAACAATGTAAAGACCAACAGACTGCCTTCTGTGGAGGGAATGGGGCTGGGGGAAGGGAAGCAAGAATAGGGGAATAATTGTTAAACTCAAAATAAATAAAATCTTTCTTAGAAAAAGAAAAGGGTTGTCTCAAAATTAAAAAAAAATGTGTTGAGTTGAATTGAAATGGTCTAAGAATAATTACTTCTTGGAGTTCAGAACTCAGATTCAATGGCAGTATTTGTTTTTTACTGATTTATTTCTCCTCCATTTAAGCACTCTTCAAATTAAAAAAAAAAACTTTTCTTAGAACTACAGAGCTTTTATTCAATTAAGATAGCAAAAAAAAGCAACACTAACCACTTTTTCGTTCTAAGAAATTCTTCTAATGCACATATATATGTCTAAGGGAGGGTCCATCTTTAAAGTAGTCTCAAACTACAATGAGATCCATATTGATCTGCCTATTCTTCATCATTATTCATAGAACACTTCTTTCAAGCTCCTTTCCTGGTAGTACACTTCTCTGTGTATTCATGGTACAAGATATTCTTTATGCATTCACTTGTATCTGTTCCATTAAGTTAATTTCCATTTTGATCTAACCACTGTCTCAAACTATAAAGATTCATCCATCACAGAATTTTTTTTAAAGCTTAAGTTTATGACATCTTCAATGAAATGTTCTCAGGGTTACAGATGTTCTGTTCCTATTCATCAGGGTAAAAAGCATTTACAGGCCTGGAAAAACCTGGAGTCATTTTTCTGTCATCTTAAAGGAATCTATTTTATTCTTCTAGATGAGAGATTCTTAACCTTTTGTGGGTCATAGACTTCTGTGGAGCTTGGTAAAGATTACTTCTGAGAATCATGTTACTAAATATTTGAAGGAAAAGTTAAATTTCAATTAGAGCTTAGTCAACAAAAGTTGAATTTTTTCTTTTCAATGGAGTTTCCAGATACTCTGTCGATTCAAGGTTAGGAACTTTTGCTCTAGATGTCGTTGGTGTCTCTAAGAGTGCTTTAGAAAGTGAGAGTCTATAGCCTTTCAAGGTAATGATGTTCAATACTTCAGAAACTTTATGGTCTATTTTTATGTTTCTAATTTAAGTCACTCCTTGTGCTTTTCAGAAAACTTTCTGCTCATTCCACTAGAGTAATAGTTAACAGCTGTCAATCCTCCCTGGGATATCCCTTTATGGACTTGAAAAATTCTTTAGTACCACTTTATAATCCTTGTTTCTCATAGCTATATTCAAAATAAATTTTTCTAATAGTGCCTATGTCTCAGCCTTTTCATTTATTTAAATTCCTATTCTCTGGATCCTCTCTGTTGCTCACTTCTGATGTGCGCCCAGCACTAATGAGATAGAGCATTCTTTTAAAGCCCTGATCATTGTTGAAAGGATGGATACTAGGAGATTAAAATTTCCATTCTCTCCTTCTATTTCTCCATGCATTCGAGCCAGAGAGCTGGAGAGACTATATAGTCTAATCCTAAACCTCATTTTACAGATGAGGAAAATGAGTCTCCAGGAGATTAAGAATTTAAATCTGCCATCAGACACCTACTAAATATGTAATCAGAGGTAAATCTTTGAAGCTAAATATTCAAATTCATTTAAAAATGGGTATCCCCCAAATATTCATGGCAGCTCTTTTTGTAGTGGTAAAGAATTGGAAACTGAGGGGATGCTCAACAATTGGTGAATGACTAAACAAGTTATGGTACCTGAATACTATGGAATATTACTGCTTTATAAGAAACCATAAATGGTCAGATTCTATAGAGGATCGAGGAATGACTTACATTATCTGATGCTGAGTGAAGGGAGCAGAACCAAGAGAACAATGTTAGCATTGTTAGCACATTAGCAGCATCATTATGAGATATCAACCTTATTGAAAGCAGATCCTCTCAGAAGTTCAGAGAGTTAGGACAACCATATTAGACTGAATATAGACAATGTTATCCCCAAGCAGAGGATGAAAAACAAAACAAAATAAAACAGAAAAGAAAAACCAACCCTTCAGAATCTGATGAATACTTTATCAAAATTATCTCTTATCTGTCTCTTTCCTTTAATCCTAATTCCGCATACTGAAAATGACTAATCTGTTTTATCAGAAATATGTATGTGCAATGCTAACCTGACTGTTTGCCCTGTAGGGAAGGGATATGGGAAGGGAGGGCAGAAGAAAATTTTGCAATTTAAAAATATGCAAGTGTATATGGATGAAAATAAATAAATAATAAAATGGGTAAATGTTTTTGTTTCTTGTTTTAAAAGTTTCAATGAGACTCTGAGATAATATAGAGCAAACACTGTTACAATTTTAAAGTTCTAGACAAATGTCAGCTTTTATCATTTTTAATACCCCAGGAATCCTGAGGACTCATTTTCACTTTATGGTCTTCTATAAACCTGTTCATATTTTCTGAATGTACATATGAGTATATTCTTTCCATAAATTTACCAGAAAAAATTTGATAAATGAGTTTTAAGTTTTCCACTTTATAATGGTGAGGGGTTTCTCGGACTCATTTCACAGAATGGATGATAGCAACCCTTCTTTTCAAAGTCAAGTTAATGATTACAAAGAGACTAGATTCTCACAATCTAACAGTTTTCCATTTGCTATCAAGGTAGAAAAACTTGCAGAACAGGAAGTAATGTACTGTAAGACTCTTTTCCAACTGCCAAGTTGCTTAGGCAACTTAAGAAAGACTCATTACCAGGTTGGTGATGGTATAATTAATTTTCAAGCAAAGCATTTTTCACAAATAATCTACTTTAAAGATGGAGGTGGTGGTGGGCAGAAAGACAGAATCAGAGACAGAGATAGAGACAGAGAAAAGGAGAGAGAGAGAGAGAGAGAGAGAGAGAGAGAGAGAGAGAGAGAGAGAGAGAGAGAGAGAGAGAGAGCCTTCACTGCTCTTTGGACTATACTTTTGACTCTTACAAAATTTGAGATATTGGGACTTCTGGGGAGGAGTCAAGATGGCAGCATGAAATGTGATTGGTTCTTGAGGTTTTTCATACACAATGCTAAATAAAACTTCTATACAGACAATAAAGATATAAATCCCAGCCAAAAAGATGATTGAAACAAGTTTTCAACTGTAAACATTTTACAGGATCTTCAGCGAAAAAGTAAACTATAGCCTAGCTAGGTGGGAGAGCAGGAAAGCACGCAGGAGAGTTTTAGTCATAATGCAGCCCAGGTCCTGACAGAAAGACAGCAGCACAGATCAATTTTTCCAAATAGATATATTATTTTATTTTTCTAATTGCATGTTATGAAAGTTTTTCAACATTTATTCCCATGCATATGCATATTTACAAATTACATCATTTCTGCCATCCTCCCTTCCCTCCATCTTCACCTTAGTGACAAACAGTCTGATGAACACTGTACATATACATTTATATTTAACATGTTTACAGATGAGTTATTTTCTGTATGAGGAATTAGGATTTAGGGAAGAGAAAGAAAATCATGAAATAGGATGGAATAACATAAGAGAAAGTTTTAAAAAGTGAACATGGTGTCCATTCAAATTCTTTAGGTTTTTTAAAATTTTGTTTCATTTTTCTTCCTCTGGATGCAAATCACATTGTCCATAATAAATCTCCAGAATTGTTCTAGCTCTCTGAAATGCTGAGGAGCTGCATTCATCAAGGTTGATCAACTCACAATGTTGTTGTTAATTTGTACAATGTTCTCTTGGTTCTACTCCCTTAGTTCAGCATCAGTTCGTATAAATTGTTCCATGCTTCTATATAGTCAGATAGTTCATGGTTTCTTATGGAAAAATTGTATTCCATAACATTCAAATATTATAAGTTTTTTTTTAGCTGCTCCCCAATTTTCATCCCTTTAATTTCCAATTCTTTGCCACTACAGAAAGAGTTGCAATGAATATTTTGGACTAAGCGATACTATCCTCATTTTTTTAAAAAAGATTTCTTCTGGATATAGACCTAGTATTGGCTTTGCTTTGTGAAAGAGTATGATTAGTTTTATTTCTCTTTGGGTTTAGTTCATTATTGCTCTCTAGAATGGGTGGATTAGTTCACAACTATACCAATAGTGCATTAATGGTCCAATCCTCCTACAACCTCTTCAACAGTGATTGTTTTTCTCTTTTGTCATCTTAGTCAATCTGATAGAAATGCTGTGATACTATATAGTTGTTTTAATTTGTATTCCTCTAATCAGAAATTATTTGGAGCTATAAAATCATAAAGCTTAAATTTCTTAAATTAAAAACTGTTCAGGGGCAGCTAGGTGATGCAGTGGATAGAGCGCTAGCCCTGGAGTCAGGAGTACCTGAGTTTAAATCCAGCCTCAGACAATTAATAATAATTACCTATCTGTGTGAACTTGGGCAAGCCACTAAACCCCATTGCCATGCAAAAAAACTAAAAAAAATTAAAACTGTTCATATTTTTGACCATTTATTAATTGAGGAATGCCTTTAATCTTATAAATTTAATTCCATTCTATTTAATTTAGAAATGACAACTTTATCAGAACCTCTAGCTGGGAAAATTATTTCCCAGTTTTTTTCATGATTCCCCTGCATGTCTCTCATTTCTTTCTTTTTCATTTTTCTTCTTCCCCACTTCTTTGGTTTTTATATTCTTTATCCTGTTTTGCTATGATGTTTTGTATTTGAGTCCAAATTATAGACTCCTTTGAGATTCCCATATAGGTAATTTGTCACTGATTTCTTTTTCTGATGACATTTTTGTCATCTCTATCTGCAGAGTACCTTTCTATGGTTTAGTGCTATTTTAGTTTTTTGACTCATTTTGATTATTTGAGCTCTGCTCCTGGGGTATAAGGAGTATAGACCCAAGCTATTTATGCTGAGGTTGGGGTCTGATCCCTAGCTTATTGCTGGCTAAGTTGTTACCCATGCAGCCCAGACATTGCCAATGAAGAGGTTTGTTTCCTCCTTTATGTCCAGACTCTGCCTAGGTAGAGGGTTTGTTTTCCACCTAGTTCTCTTTTTTGGCCTCAGTTTTCCCAGAGTTCAGACTTTGTCTGGGGTTGGGATGCTTGCTGCTGTCTAACTACCAGGATCTGTATTACTATGTAGCTGCTGGGACCTGAATTGTACGGTAGCTGAAAACCTCCCAGTGACTTTCCTGTTCTCCTGCCTAAAGTTGAGCTTTACTTTCCCTTTTCCCCAGAAGAGGCAGACCTTCATTGAAAATCCTTCTCAATGTCTACAGTTGAAAATGTGTTTGCATATTTTTGCTTTTTTTTGGTGGGATCTATAGTTTTAGTTTCTGTGTAAAGGGTTCATTTAACCTTGTGGGAAAAAAACTCCAGGAGTATGCTAACTTCACTTCATCATCTTTGCTCCAACCCAGAACAAGATTTGATAAGCTTAACTGTATATGAGAATGAAATGAACTATCCCATAAAGTAGAAGCAGATAGCAGAGTGGATTAAATCCACAATCCTATAATATATTATTTACAAGAAATATAATTTTAGTAGCAAGATGTGCACAGGCTATGGTTCAATAGAAGAAAAAAAATCAGAGGTAACAACCCTGATCTAGGAAAAAGCAAAAGCAAAAATAGACCTCATTAACAGGTATAAGGAAATAAACTACATCTTCCTAAAAGTTATATAATTAACAAAAAATATATTTAGTGGTATAGTGTCTAAATTCTTAGGGGGAGAAGATGAATGGATTACAAGGAGATACAGACAGCAAAACTATAATAATGGGGGACTTCAAGCTCCCTCTCTCAGAACTAGATAACTCTAACCATAAAAATAAATAATAAAGAAGTAAAGAAGGTGACTAAAATCTTAAAAACCTTAGATATGTTAGACTTTTGGAGAAAACTCAATGAGGATAGAGAAGATATACTTTTTTGTCTACAGTACATGGCATCTATACCAAAACTGATCATGTACTAGAGCATGTAAACCTTATACTCAAGTGCAGAAAGGCAGAAGTAATAAATGCATATTTTTCAGATCATAATGCAATAAAAATTACATGTAACAAAGGGTCATGGAAAAAGAAACAAAATATTAACTGGAAACAAAATAACAATGTTAAAGGATGAATGAATAAAACAACAAATTAGAAAGAATCTATCTTGTCATCCAAGAAAATGAAAGGCAAACTTTATGGAATGCAGCCAAAGCAGTTTTAGGGAAATTTTTCTTTTATCTCTAAATGCTTATATGAATAATATAGAGAAAGAAGAGATCAATGAATTGGTTATAATATTTAAAAAGTTAGAAAAGAAACAATGTAAAGATCTCTAATTAAATACTAAATCAGAATTTCTGAAAATCAAAAAAAAAGATTAATAAAATTGAAAGCAAGAAAATCTTTGATCTAATAAATAAAACTAAATATTTGTTTTATGAAAAATAAAATAGACAAACTTTTGGTTAATTTGATTTTTTAGAAAAGAAAGAATTACCAGTGTCAAAAATGAAAAGGGTGAATTCACCACCAATGCAGATGAAACTAAAGAGAAATTTTGGAGCTATTTTGCCTCACTCTATACCAAGAAATAAATGAATGAGTGAAATGATGTGAAAGGATGAATGAATGAAATGGATGAATATTCACAAAAATATACACTGCACAGATTAACTGAGGAGAAAAAGGTATACTTAAACAACCCCATTTCAGAAAAAGAAATCGAAGAAACCATCAAAAACTCCCTAAGAAAATTTCTCCAAGTCCATATTACAAATAAATTCTTCCAAGAATTTAGGAACAATTAATTATAATTCTACATAAACTATTTAAGAAATAGAAAGAGTTCTGCCAAATTTCTTTTATAACACCAAAAAGATGCTGGTACCTAAACAAAGAAGAGTCAAAACAGACTAAGAAAATTATAGACCCATCTCTCTTATTTCTCACAGTGAAAATTTCTAATATGTAAACATATTAAACACAAATAAATGTGCACAATGCTCACTAGACTCTTTGCTGCTTAGGTGAAAGGTGGGGGTGAAGGAAATTATGTAACAAAATTCTATATACTTCTTCATTCAAAAAGTTTACTCAACCTCTTGATTTCTCACATTCTGCCTTTTCATATTCTCTCTTTTATTATTTGGTTCCCCAGGTCAGTCATGCTTTCATTCCTCTCAAGTTTGTACTCCTGACTTTCAGATTTCCTCTCCTGTTCTCAATTTTAACACTTCTTTTCAGCTTCAGTTTAATGGGTGGTCTTCTCCTCATTGAATGTAAATTTCTTGAAGGCAAGAACTGTCTTTCTACTTGCATTTGTATCCCCATTGCTAAGTATAGTATCTGGAACATATTTAATAAATGCTTACCTTGATGACTTGATTATTATAAAATATCAAAATTAAAGTAATGAATCCCCAAAGAACTAAAATTCCTGTAATAGTGATAAAATGTTTTGCATACATTATATCTTTCAACCAGTATGATAAACATTATCAGAACCCCTGAGCCAGAGTAGTATTATGTTCCCCATTTTGAGAAAGTGTGGCATATGTGGCTAAGTGTGGGTTAGCTCTTGGAATCACAAAAGATGTCTGGCACTTCATTTTGCCTTCAATGCCCTCACACAACTCTTTAGTAATGTTTCAGATGGAGTACAGTTCAGCATGTGATGGAAATTCTCATCCACAATAAACATTTCCCCAAATGCATTTTGGAGATGAGGGCATTGCTAATCAAAAGTTGTTATATTCCTAAAGTTACACACAGAATAAGGGACCAGGCTTGGCCTTGAATACAGTTATCTTTTAGCCCCCTAGACCTGATTTATTCTTTTATGGAATGAGGGAATTGGATTCAATGACTTCTCAGTTCTGTCCCGTTTTAGATACATGGTCTTAGGTTCTGTGACTGAGGTAAGTATATTTTTTTTCCACTATGTTGTTTCTCTAATAATAGCACCTTCCATTCTGCTAGATTGCAGATTTCTAGAAACAAGAGATGGTCTTCTTTATCTTGGCGTTCTCTGGCACACCTCACAACAGTTTACTCATTTCTCAAAAAAATAATTGTTTCTACAATTTAATCTGCAGTGAGTTCCTTAAATGAACTTCTTATACTAATACATTATCAAAACCCCTGAGACAAAGTAGTATTGTGTTCCCCATTTTGAGGCAGTGTGGCATATGTGGCCAAGTGTGGGTTTTATTACTTTGTCTTGGAAAGCTGTTTTGGGCTGTGGAGGTTAAGTGAATTGTTCAGGGTCACACAATCAACATATTTCAGATCTAGAACTTAACTTGGATCTTCTTCACTCTGAGACCAATCCTCCTTCATTATAGTCTTTATTCTTGTACATTGAGAAAATCAGAACCCTACACCCCCAAACCTTCATAATAGCAATGTTTCCAGTTTAGTGCTATTGGCCATCATCCTGGAAAACTATTCCAAGGGAAGAAGAAGCCTGGTAACTGCTCCTGTATGTGTTGTAGACAGCATCTGAATATCAAGAAAAGAAAGTTCTTGCCACTAAATTTCTTGGAACTGTCAAATGTACAACATTAGAAATGGATTTGATTTTACCAGTAGAAAAGGAAATTAAAGATGAAGTATCACCCTATGTTCTGCTAATTTATACACCAAAAATCATTAGAATGCGATGCCCTTGAGAGAAAAGTGTCTTACTTTTTCTCTTTGAAACTTTGTATATATTGAGTGCTTAATAAATGATTTTAATCCATTCCCTTTTTACATGTTTGGTTAATGAATAAATTAATAAATGATTTTGAACTGAATTAGTTAGCCCCCATTTGGAGATTATGGAAGCTGAATCTCAGTAAAACTGATTTAGGTTAAGATATTCATCAGGTGGTAATGATGTTTGTCCTTCCTTCTTGAAGGAGACCATGATAACAGAGAGGTTATGCCTTGACATGAATGTGGATTGGATTTGAGTAAGGAGAGGCTGTGTTAAGTCACTTTCTCCTCTGGAGTCATCTGGGTCCAGTGACCAGATGTGAATCAGAATGACTGGATGTGAGACACTCAGGATTAAATGATACCCAGTTAGTAAGTGTCTTAAACTGTATTTTAACTCAGTTCTGTCTTTACCCATTGTTCTACCCATTGGAGAATCCAGATGCTCTACTCACCAGGTATCAGGAGTTGAAGAATGTAGATTGTAGCTCATTTTTAAACCATTCTTCCCATCTATAGGTACTATTTCCTAGTAGCATATTTCTCACTAAAAAACATTGAAAATTTGTTCAGTGTAGTCAAATAAGTATGAACTGTGTTTTCCTTTTTTCTTTCCCCCAAATTTCATTAAGTATAGTTAATTTAAACACAGTTAAACCTCTTGATGTATTCATGTCAAGTCAGTAGAAATTCATTGTGCACTGCAAAATACTGAAGGCTTCCTGATACTATAAAATTTGGAGATAGGGAAAACAAAATTTCTGATCATCTCCTGTAAACCCTAGTGTAGAAATAGAAACCAAGAAGGAAAAAATACATGCATACATACATACATATATCATGTCATATAAACAAATATACAAATAAGTAGATTTGCCTACTCTCCTTGATCAATAAAAAAATAGTCTTTCCTTTGTCTTGTTCTGTTAAATATATTTCAGAAGTACCCCCTCCTTAGAGATACAAAAAAGGTTTTTTTTATCTAATAGAGAGATTTGAACAAAAACACCAAATGGACCAAAACATCAAATTCACAACTAGCATAATGATGGAGCAGAAACTGATTTTAGATTGAATGGAGTTTGTCTCAAGGAAACCAGGGGACTCAGTGGTGGGTACCACATTTAAAGCCTGTCATTCATTATGCCATTCCATTCCCAAGGATATTGTTTCACTAGAAATGGGGTCAGGTGCAATGGTGTATGTCAAGAGCTTTCCCATGGGAACTTGAATTTCTTGATGTCACTGTGATACATGGAGAAGCAAGAAGATGGATAGTAGGCAAAGACTGAGCTTCAAATTAATGGACAATGGGTCTGTGGAGATACCAGTTAAACTTTTTTCCCTACAGTAATATTTTGTAGCCTGACAGAACAATGCTAGCCATTATTTTTAATTGGGTAAAAAATGGCAGAGTAAGGGTGACACACTACATACTCAAGGCCTAAGTCAGTGACCGACAGAAAATTCACTAGTAAAGTGGACTTTAGTTTTGTATTCTGTCCATTTTTATACCATCAGGAAGAAGTGGGGGGTAAGGAGTCTAAATGTCAAAAAGTCAGTGAGAAAGAAACTGCTGCTTCTCAGCAGAGGTAATTAGGTGGACCTTTCTTAACCCTGGTCTATAGAGTGAAGGCTCCTTCTAGGTAACTATGCCCTTTGTTCTGTTTTCAAGAGCCAGTGACTGATGTCTTTTCTCAACTAGGAACTCTTCCCCCTGTGATTAAATATTTATCACAGTAAGAGGCCAGCAGTGGGACTAAGTGACTCCAATTAACCACAGTAGAGGGTTATAAGTGACTACAGGACAAGTATAAATATTTTAAAGGAGAACAGGTTAGAGCATGGAAGGTGCCAATCTTTTTTTCCCTCTATATCAGCTCATAAAAGGGTTATTGTTTATTGGTAAACAGATGTGCAGTTTCTCGCCATACATTTATCTGTCAAAGTGCCAACTGGAAAACAGGCTTAGGCAATTATCACAGAAACCTTACTTGCAAACCCTTGTCTTTGCAGGCAGGTGATCGTGGAGTGGGAGTTAGTTTCAATGAGCCTTCATTCAAGGAGGTCACTCAACATAGACTAATAATCATGAAGTTATAGGTCTGTTTTAAGTTCCTTAAAAATAATGCTTGTGCTTCTTTTGCCTTGAATGTCCAGGGCCTAAATTAGTGCCTGGCATTTAGCAGATGCTTAGTAAATATTTTGTGATTGATTTATTTATTAATCAATGAATCTTAAAGTTATATAAAGAGGCAGTGCATATTTTTAAATGTTTATGAATTTCATTATTATATGACACAATTTGTTCAGAATCCTTATGCATTTTGTATGTACATGTATTCCTCATTAAAATATAAGCTTTTTGAGGACAGTGGCAGTTTTAAAAAATGAATCTCTCTAAATATACATTTGCAATCTCTGTCCAAGAGAGTCATCCCATATGTTTTTTTCTAGATAAAGAAGGAAGAAAAAAGGAAAAAGAGAAAAATGTGGGAATGCAGATCCATACATCAAAAAATGTCTTAAAATCATCTACATTGTTCTCTACCTAAGGACTTCTTTCTTCTAGAAAAAAAAGAGTTTCTTATATATCTTTTCTTAAGGGATAGTACTTTGACATTTTTTAACATTCTCTATGAATGTTTTCTGATTTTTTTCACTAGAGTATTTAATAATGAACTAAATTAGTTATGTGGCACAATACTGTTTAGATTGTATATATCATAGGCATACCCATTTATGTAAACTCATTTTCCTTCGTTTACTCTTAGAATATGAACTCTTTGTGAGTAAGGGAAATTTTTTGCCTTTTCTTTAGAACATTATTGAAATCAATCAAAAAACATCTATTGTGTTCCCAGTGTATGCCCAATGCTGGGCATGCACTAGAGATACAAAGAAACATTTCACAAACTGGTCTTTACTTTTAAACAACTTACATTCTAATAGGAAGATACTTAGCTATCTCATGAGTAAAATCACTTAACCCTTGATGTCCCTGGAAACCACTTAATATTTTAATTTCTTTTAAAGGAAGCCCTTTACTCATTACTAAAATATTCTAAGGTAATATTCTCAGCTCCAGACAAGAAACCTCTTAGGTATGGTTAAAATAGCATCCATATAATTTCCAGAATAATCTGGGCTTAACACATGATCAGAATTTGCAGACTTATACTATATTATACTGTATTAAATAGGTTCCTCAGTGTTAGAAATTAGTAATCATTTTTATCAGTGACCAGGGCTCAAAGTGCCCAAAATCTCTTTATCCTGCAGGAGTAGTTGCCAGGAGTTCATCTTGATCCTATTTTTATAAAATTCTCATTGGTATATTTTATGCTGACAATAATTCAAGGCTGTCATATTTTTTTAAAAAAAGTTTTATTTATTTTGAGTTTTACAATTTTGCTCCTAATCTTACTTCACTCCCCCCACTCCCCATAGAAGACAATTTGTCAGTCTTTACATTGTTTCCATGGTATGCATTGATCTAAATTGAGTGTGATGAGAGAAAAATCATATCCTTAAGAAAGAAACATAAAGTATAAGAGATAGCAAGATCAGGCAATAAGATATCAGGTTTTTTCCCCTAATTGTAAGGTAATAGTCCTTGGTTTTTGTTCAAACTCCACAGTTGTTTCTCTGGATACAGATGGTATTCTCCATTGCAGATAGACCCAAATTGTACCCTGATTGTTGCGCTGACAGAATGAGCAAGTCCATTAAGGTTGATCATTGCTCCCATGTTGCTGTTAGGATGTACAGTGTTTTTCTGGTTCTGCTCACTCAGCATCAGTTCATGCAAATCCCCCGAGGCTTCCCTGAATTCCCATCCTTCCTGGTTTCCTAATGGAACAATATTTTTCCATTACATACCTATACCACAGTGTGCTAAGCCATTGCCCAATTGAAGGACATTTACTTAATTTCCAATTCTTTGCTGCCATAAACAGGGTTGTTATGAATAATTTTGTACAAGTGACGTTTTCACCCTTTTTTATCATCTCTTCAGGGTATAGACCCAGTAGTGGTATTGCTGGATCAAAAGGTATGCATATTTTTGTTGCCCTTTGGGTATAGTTCCAAATTTCTCTCCAGAAAGGTTGGATGAGTTCACAGCTCCACCAAAAATATAATAGTGTCCAAGATTTCCCACAACCCTTCCAACAATGATCATTATCTTTTCTGGTCATATTGAAGGTTGTCATTTATTAATGTGCCTCCAGTTGGCAGATATCATTTTGAAAAGGACACTCTTTTCTTTATTATATATGATCATATTGCTTTCTATTATATGATGAAATCTGTTGTCTTAAATCTTAATAAGATCACACATTGAGAGCTAGAAGACAGCATTGTGATCATCTACTTCAAACTCATCATTTCACACACAAGAAAAATGTTAGTTCCCCAAAAGCTTGTGACTTGCCCAAGGCCAAACAGATAGTAAAACAAAATTCTGTTGATAATGAACTATGTAGTACTAAACTGTTGAACCCAGTTATAGTTGTTAAATATTCTCCTCTGTAAGTGCAAACTAGATAGCCTTGTTTTTCATCCATGAAATAAGTGAATAAATGTATCTCTTAAATGACATGGTTGGCTCTTTGTCATCCAAATGGACTTCATGAATTTCTTGGAAGAACAGATAAGTATTAAGTTGAAGATATTCTTCAAAAAAAAGAATGAGTCATGTGAAAAAATATGCCTTTTATAGTCTGCTTACAGCTTTGATTTAACTTATACTTTTTAATTACTATTTCCAGCATTAAAAAAATTAAGCTGCTCTTAGTTATTATTTAGAATTTCAGACCTACCATATCTATGAATTCAAAAGGATTTTTGAAAAAAATGAAGTTTTTAATTTGAAAGAATATGACAAGTTTGGTTCTCCAGTGTGCAATTCAAAATGAATTTATTTTATAGCCACAATAGAAATCCCACTATGTGAGCCTCTCATTAGTCTCTGCAGCACTATAAACAAAATTCATTTGGAATCATTTCAGTATGTCTGAACAAATTGTTATGAAAAATAAATTTGAAAAATTTCTTGAGCCTAAAGGAAACAGTCAATGTTCAAAATCTTTCCAAAGACTTTACCTTAATACAACATGAAGTTAAGTATTGGATTTGTTGCTTACATGTAAATCCTTAGAGTGGGTGGCCCTCTGATAAGAGATATGTAGCTGATGTGAGCCTGTTTTCCACAATCAATGCCCTGACTGCTGTCATCCATCATCTCCAGCACTTATAGGAGGTAATCAATGGTCATCCATCTCTTTCCCATTGGATAATTGATTTAAAAAAATCTAGAATTGATCTTTTTTTAATTTTAAGAAAAAGTCCCCACTTCATACAATAGTTATTAAAATTTGAAAAATTCTTTTATTGTTTTAATAAAATCCAACTGGTGGCTCATTTCATTATTTGTGTCATAAAAAAAATGACTCTATGGGTGATAATGAATTAGGTAAGTTTACCTTTGATGTCCAAGCTCCCAGCTTGCTTTTCACATCCTACTTTAACATTTATTTGCCCTTTCCCCCCTTTCAATATTGTTCTCTGACATTTCTAATCTTATCACCCATCCACCTATCATGTTCCTTGAAATCAAACAATCTTTACTAAGACAGTGTTTATAGTGGCTTAAGATTACCCTTTTAGGGATATTTATGCTTCTTAGAATAAGAAAATAAGAAAATATCATGCACAGTGCCTCACTGTGAAGGAGATATTTGGAGCCAAAGGTACATAACATGAAGGCAGTCTTCTACCAGACTTATAAAGGCAAGTCTATACTCCATCTAGTGCTGCTCTGGTGAGTGTCAGAGAGAAAAAACGTAAATATCTTATCAGTGGGATTTCCTGGGCTCCTTCTCATTCTAAAGCTAATATTTATGAAATCTGGGCTCAGGCAATGATTTAAAATCTGACCAAAAAAGTAGAGATTAAATACTGTCCATTGGTTTATGGAGCTGAATGTTTGAATCTGCATCTGGAGAAAAAGAGAAAAATCATCAAAATGATTTTGTTTCTTTCATGTTTTTGTTTTCTTTTTCTTTTTTTCCCAAACTGACTTAATGCTGTTAAGGACATTGATTCATTGATTCCCTGATTATTTGAACTGAGACTTTTCAGAGAGTAGCTAGAGGATAGGAAACAATGAAAGAGAGAGAGAGAGAGAGAGAG
Organism: Macrotis lagotis; assembly: GCF_037893015.1. NCBI lineage: Eukaryota > Metazoa > Chordata > Mammalia > Peramelemorphia > Peramelidae > Macrotis > Macrotis lagotis. The sequence goes on from NC_133666.1 coordinate 507,129,098, forward strand.
AGAGAGAGAGAGAGAGAGAGAGAGAGAGAGAGAGCTTTTTTTCTTTGAGGAGAAATAATGCCTAAAGGGATTGCAGTTGAAGCAATAGAATATTGCTGTTAATCACTCATATCGGACTCTTTTTGACCTTCTTTGGGATTTTCTTGGCTAAGATACTGGTGAGATTTGCCACTTCCTTTTCCAGTGCATTTTACAGATGAGACAACTGAGGGAAACAGTTTAAGTGACTTGTCCAAGATCACACAGATAGTGGGTGAAGCCAGATTTTTTTCCTCAGGAAGTTAATTTTCCATCTAGCATTGTATGCACTGCTCTGCCTAACTGCCTAGAATAATAGACTCCTCCAGACTAGCTCATTTAAACAGCAAGAGGGTGACACTGGGGGCAGCTAGGTTGAGAGGTAACTCAGATTCAGCCACAGAAATTTTTACCTGCTGGACAATGTGGGTAGTTGGACATCTGAAGGGGATACAATCAAGGGAAGGTTTGTGGATAAGAAACATCAGGTCCAGCTGTGATGCCTAGATAGGGTCACAAGTGAGAAGGGAGTCACACAAACCCAGTAAGTGCAGAAGCAGTGGTACTGGGATACTCATGGTTGTGGGCACTTATATGAAAACCGAATTCTTAGTCTCAGATCCAGATCAAAGGAGAGAACTGAAGGCTACAGTCACTGGAGGATTTTCAGAGAGTAAGTTCATATCTAGCATAGTCTCCTGAGAAGCATTTCCTGTGACTTGGAGGAGGAAAGGAGTGTAGAGTGTGAGCTCAAGATAAAATCTAGTAAAAAGGCCCTGAGGCCAGAGGCCTCCCATGCCCCAAGACTGGAAGTGAATAAAATAAGTTGCTAAATTAAAAAAAATGAATATGCAAAGGAGAAAGAACTCAACCATAGATAGTTACTTATGGGACTAGAGAAGACCAAGGTTGATCTTCAGAAGAGAATACTGAAGCAAAAAAGCCTCTCCACATCAGAATAATGTCAAATGGTCACCTACCACAAATGAATTCCTAAAATTAAAAAAAAAATCTTCAAAAATCAAATAAGAGAGATTGAGGAAAAATTTTTTAAAAAGTTAGAATGATCCAAGAATAACAACAAGGTTATGAAAAGAATGTCATCCAACTGGAAAAGAAGATTCAAAATCGTAAGGAAGTAAATGATTCTTTGAGAATTATAATTGGGCAAAGGAATAATTATAAGAAATCAAAAAATAATAAAAAAAGGAATGAAAATAGAAGAGAATTTGAAACATCTTGTAAGACAAAAAAATTGATCTGGAGAGCATGTTAAGAAGAGAAAATATAGGAATAATTGGATTACTTGAAAGTTATAATCAAAAAAAGAATCTTGATATAGTTATGCAAGAAATAATAAAAATTGTCCTGAAAGGTTAGAACAAGAGGGAAAAGTAGAATTAGAAAAGAAATTCTACTCATCAACACCTGAAAGAAATCTTAGGAGAAAAACCTACAGAAATATCATAGCAAAATTCTGAAAGCACAGGTTAAGGAGAAAATACCATGAACAACAAGAAAAAAATTAGATACGGGAGTCAGTTACAATTACACAAGATCTAGCAGTGATAATATTAAAAGACCACTGGTTCTACACAATATACAGAAGAGCAAAAGAACTGAAGGTGTGACTGCAAATATACCCAGCAGAGCTAAGCATTATCCAGAATGAAAAAAAAATGGATATTTATTTTAATTGCCAAACTTTCTGGATTTTGTTGCAACAAAGGCTTGATCCTAATAAAAAATTTGACATATAAGAGTCAAGAGAAATAGAAGGTAAATATCAAAGACAAGAGACTCAAAAAAGACAAATTGTTTACTTTTTATATGTTGAACTGTATCTCCTATGTCTAAGATTATCTTTATCAGTTGTGTAACTTGAAAGAAAGATTGGGGTAGAGCTAAGTATGATATGATTCTTTTTTTAATTATTATTTTGGCAAGGCAATGGGGCTAAGTGACTTGTCTTGGTAAATATTCCCAAGTCTGAAGTCAGATTTGAAATCAGGTCCTCCAGACTCCAGAGTCCTGACTCCATTGTACCGCTTAGCTGCCACCTTATGATATGATTCCAAAAATCATAACTATGTAGTAAAATGTACAAAGAGTAGTTATTTCATACAAATAAAGTGCAAGAGGAAGAACTGATAGCAAAGAATTAAATGGGGGAGAAGGTCTGGAAGTTTTATTCTCATGGGCAGTGGATTAAAGATGGAACAACAATAGACATATATCTAGAAGAGTATAAAAGCCATCTAAATTCAGAAAGAAATACTCCATAGGTCCAGCAGCCACCAGGAGTGCCTTTTGTTTTTATCATCTACTATGGACTGGGAAAATACATAATAAAATTAAATACAGCAGCCATTGGATAAAGACCTAGGAAAACATATATGTGAAATTCCTAGACATCAATTTCTGTTTTTCTCTCACCTTAATTATTGCTTCAATGACTCTTTATTGCCCCTCAAATAAACTTTAAAGTCTTTTGTCATTTAAAGTTTTTCTTTTTTCAGAAGAGTTTTATTTCTTCCTGATTTCTTGCAATGTCATCAGCTTCCTTTAATCTCATCCTGCATTTGAAGGAGTTATTTTCTTCAGAGAGCATTTTTATCTTCTTTTCCAGCTGGTCATTTCTGCTTTTTAAGGCAGTCTTCTCCTCATTTGCCTTTTGTTTCGATTTTTCCCTTAGGCCTAAACTGGTTTTTCACTTATTATTTTCCTCAGTATTTTTTTGTATTTCTTTGATTTGGTTTTCATGATTTTTCTGCATCACTCTCATTTCTCCTCCCAATTTTTCCTCCACCTCCCTTAATTGTTTTTCAAAGTCTTTTTTGAGTTCATCCATAGTCTGAGGACATTTTCTATTTCTCTTGGAGGTTTTCAATAAGGAATCTTCGATTTTGTAGTCATCTGAGTATGTGTTTTGATCTTCCATGAAACTAAAGTAATTCTCTATGGTTAGATTCTTATTTTTCTCTTGTTTACTCATTTCCTCAGCCTAAGACTAATTTACAGCACTTACAAAGCTTTGGGTGTTTTTGGAGGGGACATCCACTTGGACCTTTATCCCTCCAAAGTCTTATGCTCTCTTGCATGTTCTTTGATATGTAGATGACCACAACACTTCCCTCTGCCCTGGAGCTGTAAGGAGGATCCCTGCTCCACTATCTTAGTAAGGAAACCTAAATTGCAACCTTGATCTGTGTGCGGGCAAACAGCAGAGTCCTGCCACCAGGGTGAGCAGAGAAATTTTTGCAGTCTCCCCTGTCCCCCTTACCATTGTGTGTTGTGGTCTTGTGGTGCAGACTGGTTTCCCCTGATTCTCACTGCAGGTTCTATGGCTGATGCTCCCTCACTCCACACTCATTCTGTTGTAGAAGAATTCTCTCCTCACCCCACCAAGCTGTTCTCAGGCTTTTTCCAACTCCTGGTCCTGGTGAGACACACTTTTCCTGCAGAACTTCTAAGTTATCTTGGACTGGAAAAATGTATCATTCAATCTTTCTGTGGGTTCTGCCCCTCTAAATCTTGGCTAGAATCATAATCATAATTTCTTGGCTTTTGGAGTATTGTGGGGGAGGAGTTCCTGGGAAATGCTGCTTTCACACCATCATCTTGGCCACTTCTCTTCCATTTAAAGTTTTTCACAAGTTATGCCTCTTTTTGATTTATAGACTTCTTACATCCTATTCTTCAAGTACTCTACAAATCCACTATGTTGACTTATTTGCTATTCTACTCAAACAGTTTTCTATATCTCATCTCCATGATTTTTCACTGATTGTTCCATAGGCCTAAAATTCCCTCCTTCCCACCCTCTTATGTTGGAAATCCATGATTCCTTTAAAACTCAGTTCAAAGAGGCCAACTTGGCAGCACAGTGATTAGAGGACTGGTCCTGGAGTCAGGAGGACCTGAGTTCAAATTTGACCTCAGACACTTAATAATTACCTAGATGTGTGACCTTGGGGGAAGTCGCTTAACCCCATTGCCTTAAATAAATAAAAAAAATTAAAAAAAGACAGTCAAGAACTATCTCCTTTAGGAATATTTCCCAAGACCCTTTAAGGTTATCTTCATTTTAGTCATATTGTAAATAATGATTTATATACCTTATCTACTCCATAAAAATGCAAATTTCTTGAGCATAGAGGCTAATTTTCTGTTTTTGCATTATATATATATATATATATATATATATATATATATATATATATATCTCCTGGAGTTTAGCACAGTGCCAGATGTGGTAATTATTTAATAAATTCTTTCTGATTGGTTGACCTCTGAATAGTTGAAACTGCTGGATAAATAACCTTTGAAATATTAGTTATGACCACACACCACCCCCAAAGTCCATTAATGAGACTTTTTTGTTTTATTTTTATACTCATTGGTGATATGGGTTAAATTGTAGTCATACATAATTATTAAATTCTATCCGTAGCCCTTGACAAGTTTTTGTTGGTTAACGTGACCCAGAAGAACTTAAAGATTGGACACCCATGCATACAGATTAAAAAAAAATAACAATAATTCAATGGAGCTAAAAAGTCGCATTTCAAAGGAATATCAGAAATATTTAGACTTCTTTCTTCATGGAATCATATGTTACCTTATAAGTTGGTGTAGTGTATAGACAACTGGGTCTCAAATCAGGAAATCAGTTCAAATGTGGGCTCAGAATTTTGCTAGTTGTATGATCTTGAGCTTGACCCTTAACCTCAAATATAAAATTAATATAATAACATCTCTTAGAATTGTTTTGAGAATAAAATGAGAAAATATTTAAAAATTATTAGTTCATATATCAGAGTTTATTTACTTCCAGAATTCCTCTTATAGTAAGGGAAATATTTTGTAAAAGCTTCAAGTGTACTGAAAGTATAATAGCATGGATGAAATGCAAAGCACCTTAAAATGTATCTTACTTCATTTCTTCATTTTGTAGATGAGGAAATAGAGACCCAGAAAAGTTAAAATATTTATTCAATATGCATCCAAGATTATTTGTGCCTCAGATCCAGAGTCTCTAATTTAGAGTCTAGCATTCTTTTAATGCACATTGATTAATAATTATTATTGTTACAAATATGCTATGAAATGTGGAACATAAAATAGATGAGATGAAACATGGCATAATGTATAAGAGTTGGCCTCAGAGTTAGGAAGCATAGTACCTCTGACACATACTGTGACCCTGGACAAGTCATTTGATATTTTAATGACTCAGGTCATCCCTTAAGATATTATAAATTAAAGAGCAAGTGCTGATTTCTATTGCTGGAAGAAGCCTCCTTATCAGGTGTTTCACATGCCAGTGAAATGAGAGGTCTATTCAGTTTTAGCCCATAGCATAAAATAAGTTGCAGATAATTTTTAAAAGTTGATACTTTTCATGAATTTTAAGAATCAAAGATTCAAATTATCCCAAGGAGAAAATGTTTGGTGGGCAAACTAAACTACAGTATATTTCTAGCAATAAAATGGTTGAAATGATTTTAATGAGGAAATGTATGATTTTAAATGGAAACTGGTCAGTCACACATTAAGAGTAAGGGGTACCCTAGACATAACAAAAATCCACTGGTACTTTGCCTTTTTGATCCTATTTGAATACAGATAGCAACCAAAAACACAGAATTTGGGTTTGCCTAGAAATGGAGTTCATGATCAGATGTTTTTATTAGTCCATTGACCTATGGAAATACTTAGATCAGCCCCTTTAGGGTTTTATAGAGAATGGGAACCAACTTGATCATGAATATTAAAGACAGAAGGGAACTCAGATAAAAAGTCAGAGGAAAAAGAAGTGACTCTACAAACATTTTATTGCAATAACAATCTGTGCATCAATCTTATCATCTATTTGCACATTCCAGGAAATTCTATTATCAAGATAAATGAACTTTTCCACACACTCAAAATTTCTCCATTTGTTGAAATTGATGGTTCCATGTGTGGATGGTGAGCTGCTGGTTGGTGAAGAACCTCTAATTTCTTGGCATTAACTGTCAGGTCAAAATTAGCAAAAGAAGTAGAGAATAAATTCATATTCTTGCATCCTAGCCACAAAGGCTGCATTGATTGCAAAATCATCTTTAAACAAAAAAAAACCTGTTCCTCCACTTTTTTTAAGTAAAATAATGAACCATGAGTGTGGTAGTTGTCCTTGATACCAATTTTGTTCCAATTGAAGACATCTAACAACATTGCTGAAAACATCACGCCAAAAAGCATGGGAGCAAGCATACAGTACTGCTTCATTTGAACATTGGGAAAGTATGATAACATCATTTGTTATCCAGAACATGGGTAAGCATTTCATCATGAAACTGATGTATAATATTGATGAACTCTGAGCAATCAATTTTTATTTTTAGTTTTTTTGCTAGGCAATGGGGTTAAGTGGGTTGCCCAAGGCCACACACCTAGGTACTTATTAAGTGTCTGAAGAAAATTTGAACTCAGGTACTCCTGATTCCAGGTTCAGTGCTATATCCACTGTGACACCTAGCCACCCCTTGGCAATCAAATGTTGCTGTGATCTTCCACAAATCCTCACAATTGACAATGTCAAAGACCTTGATGAGCTCAATAAATATCATGAACAGTCCTCTGTTCTCATGGCATTTCTTCTAGAATTGTTGGACAACAGGTTCCATATCACCTGATCCTATTCCTTTTTGGCTCTCAGTTGAAGGATCAGTCTATTAAAGAGAAATCTGTATTTATATCCAATGAATGGAAGTTATGTTTAGGAATCCAAGGAAGTTGACTTCCAATTATGTCTGTAGCTTCATACTTGCCTCTCTTTTGATTCTACTAATGACTAAATCAACATTTAACTTTGTAGGATATTGGGACCTATAGGGAATATTAAAAAATCTAATGGAGTCATAAGAGAAATAGATTCATCTCAATACTTTAATACTGAATCATTTCATTGATGTAGACAAAGTTGAAACTCAATTGTATTTTGTGTGTTGTTGTGTCTAAAATCATTCCCTCACTTTATGGTCAGACTATTAGTGGCTGATTTAGAGTCTGTCATTCTACTTCAGACAATCACATTTTACAAATCACTAAACTTATCAAATTCACTCACTTACCTCACAAAATTGGAAGAGTCATACAAAAAAGGTAGGCAAAGTATTTTGCAATACTCAAAGTGCTCTATGTAAATAAGGTTGTTATTAATAATTTAGCCATAAAGTTTTCCAACTTGATGGAACTTGTTAGAGTTTGTGGTTCATGAGCATAGATTTTAAGAACTCAGAATGATTTACCCAAATTATAGAAAAAATAGGGTAAAATTGAAAAACAATAATAGGCTTAAATAGCAACAAAGATATCAATATAGGAAAGTAATAAAAAATTTTCTACAAATTTATTTCCCCCTGTAGTTTTGGGTGATGTTTGTTCTGGCTTTGCCACATATTAGCTTGTGGCAAGTCACTAGATCACTTTGTCAAATTCTTGTTTTATAAAAAAGGAGTTGGATTTAATGTCTTCTAAGGTCCCTTCTAGCTAGCACAAATCTATAATGTTACTGCTTTATTGTCTAAATTTCTTTAAGCATTTAGCCAAAGTCAAGTATTGGCTTACCTTAATAGAATGGAAACACCTTGAAGGCAGGGATTATATGCTTTATATTTGAATCTCCAGCTTTTGTAGTTGGATACACAATAAGCACTTAACAACTTTTTTCCCCATTATTTTCTTTACTTCTTCCCTTCTCTACTTCTTTCTCCCTCTTTCTTTCTTTCTTTCTCCCTTCTTTCTTTCCCCCTTCCTTTCCTTCTTCCTACTCTCTTTCTTTCCCCTCCTTTTTTCTTTCATCCATCTTTCTTTCATTTTTCTTTCTTTCCATCTTCCTTTCTGCCTTCCTTCCTTCCTTCCTTCCTTTCTTCCTTTCTTTCTTCCTTTCTTTCTTTCTTTCTTTCTTTCTTTCTTTCTTTCTTTCTTTCTTTCTTTCAGTCTTTCCATAAATAGGTACTAGATACAGTTTACAATCTTCTTATTCTAATTCCCCTTTTCTGAGAAAAACAAAAATATATGAAAGACCAAAGTCAAAGCAGGATACATCATTTTCTGGAGTGGTCACCCTGATAAGGAACACTGTGAAGCTCATATAGGTTTTCCAGTGAAATATAAACTAGTTAACATGCTTGCATGCCTGCCAAAAGGTGTAAAAGATAGACTCATGAAAATGCAGTTTCAGGATATGCTTTATCACCATTATCAGTGCATATGTTTCCATGATGACAAAGCCTGATAAAGTTAAAGAAAAATGGCATGAAGACATGGAGGCCCTCATTTCAAAGTACCAAAAGAAGACAAGTTTGGGTGACTTTCATGCCAGAGTAAAAACAGGCTATCAGACATGTAAGATTCCTTGGAAGAAATGGAGTTAAATAGAAATAGTAATAGCAACAGTCATTTACTACTGAAGACTGTGGCTCCTTATTTAGGATGAGTATAAATAGCAATTGTTTTCTTTTCTGGACAGAAACTCTAAAAGTCTTTGCCATCTAGATTTATATCTTTGGGATGATAAATTGGGAGACAAATTCTTGTCCTTAGTTATTGGATGTTTGTGACTTAAGTCAAACTAAGTCCTGGGAAAGACATGGTCATTGCATACTGGATCATAGCCAGTCATCTTTATTATGTTTTTGGCAAGGAAATGGGGTTAAGTGACATGACCAGGGTCACACAGCTAGGTAATTGTCAAGTGTCTGAGGTCATATTTGAATTCAGGTCCTCATAACTCCCAAACTGGTGGGTACTTTATCTATTGTGCCTTCTAGTTGCCCCCCCCCATTGCACCATCTAGCTGCTCCTATAGCCAGTCACCTTGATCTTTGTATTGTCACAGGATTGCATAACTCTGGAGGAAAGAATGAGTCTGCTATCATTGCCCAGTTCTGTCTCACTCAGATCCAATTCATGTGCAAGTCAAGATATCACCCTTATTATGTCAAAGCCCTCTTCCAGAATGAAGGATGAACAATAATAAGTGAAGCTATGTGTCTCCTTATCTTCTTATCACCAACACTAGTCTTCCAACTTGCCTAAATTCATTAAACTTTGTGGATACACCTTTTAAGCAAATATTGGCATTTAATAGACTATGTAATTTTAGGTAAAAGAGACAGATAAGTGGTCAGAAAAGCAAAGGTAATGTGTAGATGGTTGGAGCAGTCATAGGCTTATTCTCTCCAAACTACCCATTCACTTTCAAGAAAAGAAGCAGCCCCCAAGTCAAGATGAATACTAGAAGATAATGTTAACTAATTAGAGCTCCTCTCCCAGCTTGAACAGCTTGTTGGAGGTAAAGTTGACTCAACATATGATTGGCAACAGTGGTGCAGAAAAAGAGTGGACTGCTTTTAGAGGTTTGGTGTACAGTAGTACATTTACTCATCTTGGACAGGAAACTTAAAAACACTAGGATCAATTAAATGAATGTGATGGGGAAATTCAAAAGTTACTAAATGAAAAATGGGAATTCCCCAGGTTTTACTAACATGATAATTCATTTATCTCTAAAAAGACAATATTTAACTCCATCAAAAATAAAGTCAAGCAAATCTTAGAGAGAAGTAAGAAAACAGATGAAATTCGGTTTTATACTGATAGTAGCAATCCAAAACATTCCTATTATTCCCTGAAGGCTATGTGCATCTTAGCTATTCAACCTTAATGGAGTCATATCAATTAGTGATAAGGACATGATCCTGGAAATTTTGCTGAATACTTCCTTAGTATTCTCAACTGACTGTCATAAATCAATGCTGAAGCTATTGATTATATACATCATATTGAAGTCAATCCCTTCCTAGCTGATGTTCCAGTACCTGGTACTGATTCCATTCTAGCAGAGATTTATAGGATAGGGTAACACTGTTCATACAAATGTTTGCTGAAATCTTCTGAATGATACAGCAGGAGGAAGTTATTCACCAGAAATTAAAGGGCACCTCCATTGTTTATCTCTATTTTAAAAAAGGAAATAAGTTGTCTTGTGACCATCACAGGCAGTTCTGGTTCATTACTATCAAGATCCTTTTCCGAGGACTTCAGGAAACTTTGGAAAGACTTGCATGAACTGATGCTGAGTGACATGAGCAGAACCAGGCAAACATTGTGCACATTAACAATAATATTGTGTGATGATAATCTATGATAGAATTAGCTCTTCTCTGCAGTTTGGTGTTCAAGGATAATTCTAAAAGAATGTCATCCACATCCAGAGAAGTATGAATCATTTACTCTGATACTTATTAGTTACATGATTTTGGATAAATGACTTAATTTGCAATTCTCAATTTACTTGTCTATAAAATAAGCATAATCATTTTTATACTATGGAACTATTATCAGAGAAGCACTCTTGATCAGTGGATTAGGATAGGTTTAAAAAAATTCCCAGTAAATGCCTACAGGAATCTACTATTTGACAAACACAAAGACATCAGCTTCTGGGATAAGAACTCACTACTAGACAAAAAATGTTGGGAAAATAGTATGGCAAAAACTAGACATAGACCCACACATCTCACACCCTATACCAAAATATGGTCAAAATGGGTACAGGATTTAGACATAAAGGGTGAAACCATAGACAAAATTAATAGACCAAGAAAAATTCTATAAGATCTATGGAAAAGGGATAAATTTATGAACAAGCAAGAATTAGACAGCATTATAAAGTGAAAAATGAATGATTTTTGACTATATTAAATTAAATTTTTTTTGCATTAATAAAATCAATGCTGACAAAATTAGAAGGAAAGCAGGAAACTTGGAAACAATCTTCACAAATAGGAGTTCTGATAAAGATCTCATTTCTAAAATATAGAGAGAATTGCTTCAAATTTATAAGATAACAAGTCACTTCCCAGTTGATAAATGGTCAAAAAATATGAACAGACAGTTTTCAAATGAAGAAATTAAAACTATATATAATCATATGAAAAAATATTTCAAATAATAAATTTTTTTAGGTTTTTGCAAGGCAATGGGATTAAGTGGCTTGCCCAAGGCCACACAGGTAGGTAATTATTAAATGTCTGAGAAGGGATTTGAACCCAGGTGCTCCTGACTCCAAGGCCAGTGCTTTATCTACTACGCCACCTAGCCACCCCTTCAAATAATTATTGATCAGAGAAATGCAAATAAAAACAACTGTGAGTCATCACCTCATACCCATTAGTACTATGATTTTGAAACCAGGGATTGTTCAATTTTTTTCTTTGGATCTCTGCCATCCAGCATAATACCTTCCACATTATAGGTGCACAATAAATCTTTGTTTAATTCAACTGAACTTAACTAGCTTGAATTGAGTTGTGCTGAGAAGGCTCTGCATATATAGGAATTAGTAACTGGCATATGAGTGGTTAAGGATCAAATGAATAAAGCTTTTGCAAATTTTGAAATGTCAAATAGATGCTAACTATTATGGAGAAGGAATTTCAAGCTAATAGAAAAAAAATAAAGATTTAGAAGTGAGAATGGGCAAGGGTACTGATCAGAGGATTGTATGCTCGTATAGAAAAATAGGAATTACATAAAATAAAGAATAATAAGATTTCACAGACAGGATGGTGTTAGATTATATGGGTATTGATTTTTTATGACTTTTTAAATTATATTTTTTAAATTATGAAATAGCACAGGCATTTCCATAACAAAAGAAAAAATGCAAATTAAACTGAAAATGTATTATCTATAAATTACCATTCCTTTTAAATGTATAATAAAGTCATTATGTGAATTTCTTTTTTTTCTTACTCCTCTAACTCTTTCTACCATTAGAAACATACACATATATACAGAAGTACACTTATGTGTATGTAAAATAATTCTATACATATTCTACTTATTTTCTTTCTTTGGATGTAGAGAGCTTCCTCAAAGATCCTTTCTAGTTACTTTGGGTATTTTTTGCATGTTTTTACAATGCCATGGGGTTAAGTGACTTTCCTAAGATCACACAGCTTGGTAATTATTAGGTGTCTGAGGTAGGATTTGAACTCAGATCCTCCTGACTTCAGGGCCACTTAACTGCCCCTAAATTTGGAGATTTAAAAAGAGTAAATGTCTTATTTGCTTAAAGGTGTTTCTGAGACAATACTGTTGTTACAGTAAACTATAATATGTCTGATAGTATTCTTGAAAATCTAACCTGAGGAGTTCAGAGAAGTTTTTGCTTTTGCCTTCATATCTCTAAAGGTTAGCCCAGTGACTGACATAGAGTAGATTATTAATCAATGCTTTCTGATTCTAGTGAATTTCAAGGAATGTAGCATAGTAGAAGAAAGAGGACTTGTCTTAAAGCCAAAAGAACTTACTCCCAAGACAAACTCAGAAATTGTATGAATACAATTATAAAGCACTTCTCACAAAAATAAATACATATCTAAATAATTGGAAAAATCTCAATTGCTCTTGGTTAGGTCTATCAAATTAAATTACTTTTTCAGTGCCATACTACTTAAAACTACCGAAGAACAACTTTACTGAGCTAGAAAAAAACAGTAATATAATTCATCTGGAGCAGCAAAAGGTCAAGAATAGCAAAGGAATTGATGGAAAAAAATGTAAAGGAAGATGTCCTTGCTCTAACAGATCTAAAACTATGCCATAAAGCAGTAGTTATCAAAACTGCTTGGTGTTGATTAAGAAAAAATGGCAATGGATCAGTGGATTAGGATAGGTTCAAAAGAAACTGCAGTAAATGACTATACCAATCTACTGTTTGAGAAACCCAAAGACAACAGCTTCTGGGAAAAGAACTCACTATTTGACAATAATTTTTGGGAAAACTGGAAAACAATATAGCAAAAACCAGGAATAAACCCACATCTCATGCCCTATACCAAAATAAGGTAAAAATGGTTACTAGGTTTCAACATAAAGAGAAACACCATGCATAAATTGATAGACCAAGAAATACTCATTTATCAGATTCATGTTAAGGGGACAAATTTATGACCAAAGAAGAATTAGAGTACATTACAAACTGCAAAATGAATGATTTTGACTATATTAAATTAAAAAGCTTTTGCACTAATAAAATCAATGCTGCCAAAATTAGAAGGAAATCAGAAAGCTGAGAAATAATCTTCGCAACTAGGAGTTCTAATAAAGGTCTCATTTCTTAAATACATATATAGAGAGAATCACATCAATTTTATGAAGTTACAAGTCATTCTCCAATTGGTAAGTTGTTCAAAGGATATGAAGAGACAGGTTTCAAATGAAGAAATTAAAGTTATATTCAATCATATGAAAAATGCTCCAAATTATTATTGATTAAATAAATAAAAATTAAAACCCCAATGAGATATCACCTCACATCTATCAGGTTGATCAAGATGAGAAAGATGGAAAATTATCACTGTTGGAGAGATTGTTGGAGGAATGCATTGATGGTGGAGTTGTGAATGGATCAACTATTCTGGAGGGCAATATGGAACTATGCCCAAAGAGCAAAAAAAAAATGTTCTTACCCTTTGCCCCAACAATTCCAATTCTAGGTCTATATCCAGAAGGTATTTTTAAGAAATGAGAAAAGTTCTTCATGTTCCAAAATATTCATAACAAGTCTTTCTGCAGTGGCAGCAATTGGAAATTGAGGGGATGGCCATCAATTGGGGAATGGCTAAGCAATTTGTGGAACATGAATACTATTGTTATATAAGAAATCATAAGTGGTCAGACCCTAGAGATGTATGGAATGACTTACAGGATCTGATGCTGAGAGAAATATGCAGAACCAAGAGAATAATGTGCACATTAACAATAACATTGCGAGATGATCAACGTTGATGGAAGCAGCTCTTCTCAGCAGTTCAGAGAATTAGGACACCAGTATTGGTCCAGCTAAGGACAATGTTATCCCCATCCAAAGAAAGCAAAGCAAAATAAAACAAAATGAAACAACAACAACAACAAAAAGAAAAACCAACCCATTAGAATGTGATGAACACTTAAAAAGATTATCTCTTATGTATCTTTCCCTTAATCTTAATTCCTCATACTGCAAATAACTATCAAAAATATTTATGTACAGTGCTCACCTGTCTTTTTGATGCTGAGGGAAGAGGGGTGGGAAGAGAGAGTTGGAAGGAAATTTTGTAACTTAAATGTATAGTTGTGCACATGGATGAATAAATAAATAATTTTTTTTTAAGAAAGGAACTTGATCAAAGTCTTTCCTCAGGTCTGTGCTGATCATGTTACTCTTTGCAAGGTATCTCACCTGTCTTAGTCTCTTTTGTCTCATCTATAAAATATAGTTGTCACAATAATGTCATAATAAACCATTCTATAGACCTTAAAATGTTATTGATACATTAACTTTTATTCAGTAACAATGAACCAAATAAATAATTTGAGCAAAATAATAAATCTCAGTGAAAGAAAACTGAGTCTAGTCATAGTATTACAGAATTAAAGAATTTTTAAGTTTGAAGGAATGGCAGTGACTACCTAGTTGAAAGTACTTTGTAAAGGAATTATTGCAGTATTTCCAGTACCACTGACTTTGTTAACAAAGACTGCTCAAGAAGCTCCAGGATATATCCTTATCATCTGGGTCCCCTTAAAATTTGCAGATTTCATTCTTTTAAATCTTTACTGCTTGTTCCTATCTTTACCTTCTGGAGCCACAGAGCAGAGCCAGTACCTCTTCTTCACAATTGTTCTTTGAAGACTGGACTACAAATATCATGACCCACCTGAGCCTTCTCTCCATGCTAAAACTCCTATCTCTTTCATTAAATTAGAAATTTTTTAAACTAAAAGGCTATTTCTTAACAGCTAGAGAATTAGCACTTTTCAAACCAATAATAAACATGTTCAAAATATGCAAAAGTAACATAATACTAATTTCTTTGTCTGTATCATTTTACAGTGTATTTCCAAGATGCTTTCAACTGATTCTATTTGTTATCTTTAACACTTATTTTCAAGGGCTCTGCAAATTTATATAGCAAATCCACATTCACTCTGTATTTTCAGTGCTGAGCAGGCGTGTCATGGAGCAGTGTTAGAAAACAAAGCTGTTAATTTTTATATGCAAAATGCAGTGATTTCTTCAATTCTTCCAATCCTATTCAGAGATAGAATTGTATACAAAATGACTTGATTCAGTACCCATCTGGCTAATCTTCAGCACTGATATCTAATTTTCTTCTTTCCACAGCTTGTCTAGCTGTTCAGATACCTTAGGGATTACAGTATATATACTATGGCTGCTGGAGGCCATGGAAAATTCTCTATATGACCTCCCATATATTACTGTTTACAGCTGCTTCTGCTTTCTGTATTCTACAGTTTTACAAAACAATTACTGTGCATTTCACATTTATATATGTAGCAATGATCTTCATTCTTCCATTTCAAGAAGAGATTTTAAACTGGAGTTTTAACTATGAATACAAGGATCAAAAAAGCCCAGAGAGAATAAATGAACCTTGAGAAAGATGAGAGAGCCTTATTGCAGTATTTACCCAAGCAAGAAGTTATCACAAAAGCAATCCTAAATTTTGTGTGCATATTCAAGATTCTCTTAAAATTTTTGCTTTTATTTTTCTCAGGAGTGTTCTTGGAGAGAATAATTGTATCTTTTTTTCTGAGGAAAGAGTACTTCCTATAGGAAAACAGTGTATTCCACCTAGACTTGAGAGAACCAATTCTATTCCTACCAGATCAATAGAGAGGCCTAAGTTTTGCACTCATAGTGGTATTTGTTCAATTACAGTAATTCTCAGATTGACTATGCTCCAATGTATCAAGGAGGAGCCAATTATCCTATACAATCATTGCTTTGTCATTGCTGTGCACATTTATTGGAAGAGAGGCAAGTAACATCACCCATGGGATGGCACGAAGATAAAATGACTTTTCTCATCATTATATTATCAATAAAATCAAATATTCTTCCATGAAGATGAAGGCTAACATCTGCATCCCCCCCCAAAAAAAGATATAGAAGTGACTATGACCATTGAGAAGAGAATGCTATACATTCCATGAATACATATATAAAACTATGCATAAAGAAAGCTCATCTCCCCTATGCCTATGACACATTCCATAGAAAGACATTAGAGGCAAGCATTAACTCAGGATACAAAAACACCATTTACAGGGTTGCAACTCTAATGGGAGACACAGACAAAAATGGAACCCTGGTCACCAGGTGATATGTTTACTGTTTAATTTATTTTTCAAGAATATATGTGTATATATAAAATATTCCTTCTTCAGAATAATCTTTAAGATATCACTTAGCCGCAGTTTGAAAATATCATATGGGAGAACTCTCTACTCCCTCTCCCTAGGCAATTCATTCCCTCTTGGAGTGAGTTTAGTTATTTGGGTATCACTATCCTCCACAGACATATCAAATCTAAATTTTCATTTTTACAATTTCCACCTAATATTCTTATTTCTGCCAATCGGACGCCAAACAGGACAAATGTAACCTCACTCATTCTCAAATAGGCCTTCTCTATTATTCCCAGCTCATCAGTATCTGTAGCTTAACTTTTCCTTAACTAAGCACAATAGTTCAGAAAGAGTCTGAACAATATACAATGTAAGCCAATTGTAACCACTTCATTCCTGGAAGTCATATCTTAATGCATATCATGATCTCCTTAATTTATTTTTTAGCTCTGTTATCTCATTGCATATCCCTCTGTATCATTTTGCCTCTCTCTCTCTCTCTCTCTCTCTCTCTCTCTCTCTCTCTCTCTCTCTTCATTCTCCTTGGTGACAATTTATCCTATGAATTCATTTCTCACCTCTATGAAAATTATTCTCAGCTAGGTACCCAGGGTGCCTCCAAAGAGTCATAAAATTACACTACAACTTAGGCAGCACTTTCTATATTGAGCTATAACCTAATTCCAAAATCTTTTCCCACATATCCAGTTGCTTGGTAGGCAACTTGGTAGGTAATGTCTACCAGGGATAACTAGTAAATATTTAACTATCAGCTCTACAAGTTGGGCAGAAGTATACATGATAAATTTAATTTGCATTATCAATATTTGACCAAACACTTTATTAAATCAAGATAATGAAAATAATCTATTAAATCTTGCTTTGTAATGTTTGTAATTTTCAGAGACATAAATGTTCATGCTAAAGTTTTTAACTATAGCCTCTGAAAAAATAGTTCAAGTTGGTTCCAGTAAACTCCTGAATGTCCCTCTACTAGCTCAAAATAAACATGTTTGAAATGGAATTCATTATCTTGCTCCCTATTGCTTTCTCTTCACTCAGTTTTCTTATTTCTGTTGATAGCCTCATCAGTCTCCTAGGTCCCAGACTTGAAATTTCAATCTTCTTTGAGTTTGTCTTCTCTTGAAACCTATATATTCAACAAACTTACAATTCTTCTTGATTTTACTTTTATAATCTTTTTCCAAGTGGGTTCCTTGCTAACATTCATACCACCAATATGGTTGTTATAATTTCCTAGAGAATTATAATTGTCTTGTAATTGGTGACCCTGTTTTCAGTCTCTGCACTTCTATCTCTTCCATCCAACTCCCAAGATAACCTTGTCTTACTATAAACTTCCTTGATCAAACTCTTTTATCAACTTCCTAATGTGTCCAACAAAACAGAAATTCCTCAGCCTGACATTTAAGACCCTTAATAATCTACCTCTAACATACCTTTTTAGGGATTTGAACATATTTATCTTCTCATAATAAATTGTTCTAAAAAACCAGAAGCAGACCTCTGTCTCTCCTGAACCTGAGATGTCATATCCTCTCTCTGAACAATAATGTAGATCTCTCTCACTCTTAGGTATTTCTTTAGGCTCTCCACCCTTTAGGAGCATCCATTTCTTTCCAAACTCCACTCAGGTGCCCACTCCTCTGTTAAGCGTCCCTTATTTCTCCAGCAGAAAGTCATCTCTCAGTTCTAAGATTTTCCTGGATCACTTTTTTTCTTGATCACTTCTTTGTTGTTATTACACTTTATTTTTAGTTATTCTCTTATGTGTCATATAATGTTTCCTCCTATGCACCTAGTGGTGTCTAA
Organism: Macrotis lagotis; assembly: GCF_037893015.1. NCBI lineage: Eukaryota > Metazoa > Chordata > Mammalia > Peramelemorphia > Peramelidae > Macrotis > Macrotis lagotis. Next base: position 507,147,203 of record NC_133666.1, read on the forward strand.
ACTCCTTTGGGGAGATATTTCTACTGTTTTGTCTTTGTGCTTAGTAAATATTTATTGAACTTTTAAGATAAAGCAGAAGATTCATGAGGTGATAAAGAAAGCAAATAATAAATTATAGTCATATATTTAAGGTAGAAGACAACTTAAATATCAATTTTTCTGTTCCTCTTAATTCTCCATGTGGCAGGGATTAGTTGGAGTAAATCCCCTTGAAATACTGAGGTGTTTCTTCAGAAATGGCCAAGGCAAAGACTTGAGAATTGAATGAATATTTTTGGTTAGTAAACAAGCTGCAGAATCTCCCTTTTCACTAGTCAACTCTGACCAAAAGAAAAAAAAACAACCCCCCCCACAAGATCTCTTACCTCTTGAAGTTACAAAGTTGTGTTCCATATCTGATATCTACTTCAGATACCAGGATTGTTCCATGGTCACTTATGCTTGATAAAGAAGTGAAAACATAAGAGCCAAACAGGGACCCAAAGCCAAGTTCAAATTCGAAGTAGGTTCTATTTCAGCTTCCATGTACTCACAGTCTACCATTCCTTCAGAAATCACCCACCTTCAAAACCCTCCCTCCTCTCCTTTGTCTCACTTTGTATTTTCCCACAATTGTTGGAATGTTATTGAGCTTATTTGTTTTGTAATTTGAGGGATAGCTATTGCAGATGCAAACAAGTCCCTTGTTTGGATAAATGGAGTATGGGAAAAGAATGGATTTTCAGGGGAAAACTATTTGAGTAACTACCAATTTTTACTTCAGTGTTGGGTTATGGGGAATTAAGATGGTGAAAGTATAAGGAGGAAGATGGATGGAAAAAACTTGAGAGCCACTGATTAGACCTGAGGCAGAAAACTGCCTTACTACAATTCATCAGAGTCCATTTTAGTTGATTTTAGTTAGCATTTTGATGACTAGTTCACCTTGGATGAGTTGTAATGATAAATTACATTCTCTTAATTCTGTAAGACTTCCAAAGCATTGTCCTCACAATAATGTGTGAGACAGGTAAGGGAGACATTGTTACTTTCCTTATATAGTTAGTAAGATTTTGGGTCATAAAGGCTAACTTACTTGTCTTATGTCATACAGATGGTGTCAAAAACTGAATTCAAACCAATTTCCTTCTTGACTACAAGGACAGCATTGATTCTATTATGCCATCCTATTTCTTGTGAAAAATCTCATGACTTGATTTATTCATCTTCAGAATGAGGAGGCAAACAATTATCTGCCTGTCAGGTTTTCATTAACTAAGACTTGTTAAATGTTTTGAGGTGTGAAGATGAAAGGTGCAAAATATTTATTTCTGTCATCAAGCTGTAGAGGTATCCATATCTCTTTAAGTGAGAAGTTACAGGCAAACACCTCCATATCATAAACACCGAACTCTGTACCATGCCTCTCATTCTTAAGATGAGAAAATTTCTCCTCGGGGGTTAATAATCCTCACAGCATGGTCAAGAGGCAGGCAGGTAGCATATGGCATTATCATCTCATTTGACAGTGGGAGAAATCACTATGCAAGGTCACAGAAAGAAATATCAACAGAAGAGCAAAGAATATAACTCTTTGTATTTAAATAGCATACTAGTTCAGACTATATTAATTTCTCCTTTAATTAAGTACATCAAGCTACATCATATACCTTTAACTTAGGCAGGGGTCAGATATTATATCTATTCTAATAAAGATGGCTCTAAGGCACACAGGACTGAACATACGTTCCTGGTACCTTTCAAAAAACTTGTAGCAAAGTCATTGGTAAACAGTCTATTCAAAGTGCAGACTACTATCCCAAAACAAGAATTTCCCACAAGTCCAAGGATTATCACTTGAATGAAGTAGTATCTAGAGATATCAATGGTGATCTAAGATGTGACGAGGAAAAAAGGAAAGAAAAGGAAAAAGAAATAAATGGAGACAGAATTAGAAGAAAGAAAGATTAAAGACAAAGAATGAGTGAATGTGCTAGACCAGCGTAACTCCCATGTGAGTAATGTCTACTTCTAACAAAACCATATTGTTTCTGAAGTAAAAAAAAATCCCATGCCATTTTCATAAACACATGGAAGGACCTATGCATAACTCACACAGAGGCAGTTAATCAAATAAAGCAAAATTTTAATAAAGTAAATTCTACTTTTCCATTGATGTACATTCTAAAATCAGGCATGTGATTCAATAAAAAATAATCTCCAAGTTGAGAGAACTAAATTAATAAGAACACAGATTCAGGGAAGTGTTGACAGAGATATCAGGGACTATCTACTCCAATATTTGCCTCACCAAGATGTACTTGATAATAACACTAAAAGGCAACTTTCTATGTACTGCCTCTTAGTGAGGGGAAATTTAACAACATTTTAGCCCAATTGGCTTTTGGACAGTTTCACTATTTAGGAATACCTCCTTACCTTAAATCAGAACTAAATCTAATACCTATAATTGATCACCTTCTGCATTTAGTTCAGCCCACGGTGGTCAAATTGTACTAATCTGTTTCTTCTTGTATGGGAAGATTTGTTTTCAGTTTCTTGAAAATTACCATTATTTCTCCCAATCTCTGAGGTTTTGACTCTAAGCTAAACATTCACAGTTCCTCCAAAATTTTCTTCCTGGTCTACTAACTATGTATGGAATACTATGATAAAATTTTTGAAAAGGAAAAGTTAGGAAGGATTTAATTCACAGCATGTTGAATATTTTAGTTTTAGGAATGTTATGGAAGAACTTTTAAAACTATCACTTAACTCTGAGATTTCCTTTCTGCCTTTGTTCTTGGCACTTCTTTAATCTATAGGATTAAAGCCAAAAGCTCTGCACTCTACAAGCTTTTGTTTTGGTATTTTGTTTCTTTTTTTTTTTTTCCAAGAGCATTGGAGATATGTTCACTTTCTCCTCCATGTGCTTAAATATTTACATCAACTATTGTGTAAAACTGCGTTCTAGCAATGGTTGACATCTTAAAAATATGGTGTATTGTAATTCTTATCAGTAATCCTATTGCTCTAGATTTTTTAATGCACTGGGGAAAATGGACCCTTACTATAGCATCCTATTTCAATTGCATTCTATTTTAGTTAATTCTCTGTAATAAATAGTCTGACTTTATTCCTATAAGAGGCAATATTATATGATCAAAAGAGCATTGAACTTGAAATCTGAAATGTTGGATATGAATCTTCACTTTGCTGTTTACTTTGTTAACTTTGGGCAAATCATTCAATATTTGGTGGGTAACTCAGGTTTATCATTTCATCAGAAGAGATGATTTTTAAGGTATTTTTTAGGGGCTAAGTCTCATGATAATTCCCCAGTTGTCATTTAATTCCCACCTACAGATTTAGACTTGTTCTGGTTTAGGAAATAGTTTAGTCCCCAGGAAAGGCAGACAGAAAAATCCAGGGATTCATTGTATTTTTTAAGCCAAATTTTCACCTCACTAAGGATTTTGCTTTGAACTTGTATCTGTTTTAATACTTGAACATTTGCCTTCTACATTTTGACTCCATCCTCCAAATTATTTCCTGGTTTCAGGAACTTGGTAACTTTCTTGTTTCCTCATGCTAAAGTCTTTGTCTTGACCTGAACTCTATCCATTTCCTTAGGCATAAAAATACTACCATATTTACTTCAATTATTTCCAGCAACTGTAGCATGAATCCTGTGCTGAGTTATTGCTGCCTGTTCTTAGAACTTGATAATGCTAATAATTTTCCTTTCCTCCTTTCTGCCATTAGGAAATCCATGCTCTCTATCAACCTACTAAAACTCTGTCTTTATACCAAAGATGACCATGTTTTAAGCAGTCCATGGATTGCCTATTGCAAAGAAATTTTTTTTAATTTTCTGAAGACCCAGGTCAAGCAACAAAAGATGAATAAAATAGCATGTCCTAAGAACAGTGACAGGAAGAATAAATTCATAATATGTGGGGGCTTTTGATAAATGCTAGGGTCAAACAAAAAGTTCCTTTCAAGGAATATTATGAAAAAGTAGAGAATCAAAAAGGGTGATATTCTTTTTTTTAATGTTTTTGCAAGGCAAATGTGGTTAAGTGGCTTGCAGTGTCTGAGACCAGATTTGAACCCGGGTACTCCTGACTCCAGGGCCAGTACTTTATCCACTGTGCCACCTAGCCGCTCCCAAGGGTGATATTCTTTTGAAAAATTTTAGCACCTAATATGTATTTATTATTTTTAATGTCTGACAAGTCTGAGTTCCATATTCTTTCTCTCCCTTCTGCCTCCGAAAAGGCAAAGAAGTCACATCAATTATACATGTGAAATCATGAAAAGCATATTTCCACATCAGTAATTTGTAAAAAAAAAAAGCAAAAAATAAACAAAATAAGAAAATCATACTTCAATTTACATTAACTGTTCTGCAGTACACACTCTGGAGATGGATAGCATTTTTCTTTTATCATCATTACAATATTGTTATTTCTGTGCAGTTATCTCCCAGTTCTTTTCACTTCAGTATGGATCAGTGCATATAGGTCTTTCCATGTGTGTTTTTTCCCCTGAAAGTGTCATCATTTCTTGTATCACAATAGAACTCCATTACAATCACATGCTACAACTTATCCAATCATTTCCCAAATGATGAAAGTCCTTTTACTTTCTAATTCTCTGATACAACAAAAAGAATTGCTATAAATACTTTTTTGTTTATTTTGGTCCTTTCTCTTTTCCTTTGATCTTTTTAGGGGCAAGACCTTACAGTGGTATTTCTGGGTAAAGGGTATGCAATTTTATGGAAGGGTAATATTCTGAGGATATGGGACAATGAAAATCAATGACATTATAGAGGTCTTTCTTTGCTTCTGTTGTCTCAAAATAATAAGTTGAAATACAGAAGAATTGATTAGATAGTAAGAAACAAAGTTTACCTAGGTTTAAAACAAATATTTATAAAGTCACTCATTCTTCTAGACAAGATGGAGATACAAGCCAGATAACAGATAAATTTATTACTATTTAAGTGGCCAGATGAAAAAAAAAGTATAAACATGAATGGTTTGATGCTAATATAAAAAAAGTCTCTTGTCAAATGACTGCAGGCTATTTGTCTATAGTTTTTTTTTTTAAATCAGTGACCGTTGTAAATACTTATATTGCATGTGTTATAGGAGACAAATAGATGCATTTTCTAAACGTGCAATTTTCTCAGCTTTGTGAATGCTTGTAGAACCTGATTCTAGAAATATAGTGACATAATAGAGGGACTCAGATTCAAAGCATACAAAGCTATTTTGACTGTTTCCTCTCTGCTTACTGCATGATGAGGAAAACCCTCTGCTGAATCAAAACTTAGTATGCATACAAAAAATCCAGTAGAGGAACTTGATCTCCTTTCCCAGGTGGCAAGTGATCAAGAAATTCTGTAAGGCTCTGGATGGGGACAGAGGTAGAAAGCCCTGTTACTTTTACACTCGGATCATCACGAAAACACAAATGCATATGTCTGTTGCTTCTTCTGTCTCTGTTTTATCATACTTTTATTGATCTAAGGTATGTGACAGCTGTTTTCAAGATCTAAAAGTCATCACATAAAAAAGACATTCAATTTTACCTGTTTAGCTAAAGAAGCAAAAACTAGAAGCAATTGACAGGAAGTTTTATTGAGATGAATTTTGATTTAATGTGAGGAAGCACTTCCTGACAGAGCACTCCAACATTAAAATACATTCCAACTCAATGGCTATCTTCCTAGGAAATCTGGGATTTCTGCTATGGATATTATGAGAATTTCATGGTCAGACACTAGTACATTGTCACTGAACTTCATTCTGCCTTTTTGTAATTCTATAATTTTGTAGTATTATTTAAGGATAGGATAAGACTTCCTCCCACTGGCCCCATACTGGAAACATTTCAGGTTTCTTCTTTTTTTCAAGGGATATGTCTGATGTTTGACTACCGATTGACCCTTGTTTGGCTATCTGTAATAGACATCAACACATCATCCTGGATTTTCCAAAAGCACAACAGAGATAATGCCTCAGAAACTGAAAGCATAGATGAAACAGGGATCTAAGAGATCATTTAGTCAGAAAACTTTATTGTATAAATGAATAAAATGAGATTTAGAGAGAATAAGATATTAAATAAATATTTAGAGTTGGGAGATGTCTTCCTGGATATCTAGTCTAATGTCTTCATTTTACAGATGAGGAAACTGAGAGACAAAGTTACTAAATAAATTATAAATGATAGAAGCAGTATTCATTGCTAGCTCTGCCTCCAAAAACTAGTCCTTGCAGATACTGTATCATACTGCCTGTTGTCATGGTTTTCTGGAAAACATTATTCTATCCATAATAAAGATATATACTGTACGTCAGTCTGACAAACTTCTGAATTTTAAATTTTAGATTTTACCTTACTTTATAATATGTGCTAAATGTTATACGTTATGGAAAAATTTTACCAAGAAGAGGAATATCTGTAAAAGGCTAAAATAGTAAAGGGAAGTATGAAGTTGAAGTGGAATGTAAATGGATATGGTAAAATGAGATGAAGTGTTTTTTTTTTTAGGTTTTTGCAAGGCAATGGAATTAAGTGGCTTGCCCAAGGCCACATGGCTAGATGATAATTAAGTGTCTGAGACCGGATTTGAACCCAGATACTCCTGACTCCAGGGCGGGTGCTTTATCCAGTGTGCCACCTAGCTGTCCTGATGAATTGTTTTCAGTGGTAAAAGCAAGGCATAGGCTATGTAGGATTAAATTTAGGGCAAGTCTTGACTGTACCAAGGGAAAATGGCTATCTTTGTTCAGCCCAAACAGTCAATTTACCTCTATTGTCTCATAGTTTTTAATTCATATTGGTACTGAATTTCTATTGCATTTAATTCATAAAATCCCAAATGCTAGCCAGTATCAACTAATTCTTCTATGGGAAGATAAAGATGATTTATAGAAATAACAAAAACTATATCCATACTTTCATTATGCATCTTTGCCTTCAGAGTGAAAAAATTTCTTCTGAGCTAACATTTTAGCATTCCAGGTCACACATAGGAAGCCTGTTTCTTATCTAATTAGAAAAAAAGTAAAATTTTTAATCCATTAAAAGTCATGCAAAGTGGAAATTCTCCCTCTAGGAATTTATTCATTCAGATGTTTTGGGTCATTTTCATTATTTTAGACTATTATTATATTTGTTTTTTTTTCATTTTGCATAGCAAATATGTGGATTGGATATGTAAAGACTTGACTTATTACTCTAACATAAGCTACAAAGTTATATTTAAAAATAATGTACTAGAAATCTCTCACCTGCATACAATTTTCCTTATTAGATTTGCTGTTATTTCACTTGTCAAGTTTCACAACGTTTAATGCTCCCTCTGTATATTTATAAAAGTACTTTATTGCAGATGAGTCTAATCACTATGCAAATTAGGTAATTATTTGGTGAATATTAACATTCTTTCCCATACACAATAATAAATATATTTCAAACATTCTTTCCCTGCTTTTGAGGGTAGGGGGGTATAGCAATTAAAATACAGTTATTGAATCCTTATTTGCATGCAAATGAGTAAAATGAAGGAGAATATTAGGATATGCAAAAGTATATTTAATTTTCAATTTCAAATCTATTTCTTATTAGTTAGACTAAATCTTTTTCAATGTAATTTTGTTCTGGCATGTTGATATCATGTATCATAAGAAGGCATTTCTGATTAAAATGACTTGATTACATGGACAGAGCTTTTGTTTTTCTTGATTTTCTTTGAAACTAAGACAAAAAGAAATCTCTTTTCTGTTGGGAGAATCAACATATGTCAATGAATAACTGTTCATTCTTTCATTGCTTAGTGCATTCTAAGGAACTGGAATAGGGACTCTTCAAACCAATCATGCAATTTATGATACTACTACAGAACTAGGGTTAGATAAAAATTAGACAAGGTCAAAACCAAAACAGAAAAAGACAAAAAATCAAGATGATGGTCAGGAAGATGAAAATGAAGGGGGATGTTGGAATAAATGAATTTATAAATTATAAATTATATATTATACATATAATTATATATATAAATTATGAATAAAATTATAAAATGAGTGACTTGACTGATGAAAGTGCTCATCAAATTGTAGGAAAATTAGTCTTTTCAGTACTTATTGAAGGAGAAATCAAGTAATATATCTTTAGATATTAGAATGTGACTATAAAAGGATTGTTAGTCAACATTGAGAAAAAGGAGCAGTGATCATAAAGGGCAAAAATGCCTTCTTCAATTTAGATGATTCTGGACAGAACTCACTATGTTTTTGGACAGGATTATTTAGTAGGTAGATGGGAGGTGGCGCTATGATTCTTGGTCACCTAGCTTTCTTTTCTTGAAAGATAAAAAAGACTGTTAAAGTCTCTCATGCTTTTTTGGTGGAAAAGATGGAAATATGTAGAATAGGGAATAACATAATTAGGTAGATTTGCAACTGGTTGAATGACTCAAGCTATCAACTATTGAGTCATCATTTCAGTGGAGTGCCACAGCAATATGTCCTTCACTCCTAAAGTATTAACTTTTTAAAAAAGTAAATGACATAGCTAAAAGCATTGCTGACATGCTTATCAAAATTTCAGATGCAACAAACCTGGAAGAGACAGGCTTTAAAACAAACTCACTGGTTCAATTCAAATCCATATATTTTTAATTTAAACATCTTATATGTGTCATACTCTGTTCTATGTTCTGGGGATACAAATAAGAAAAAGACAGTCCCTACCCTTAAAGAGTTTTTCCCCTACTCAGAGGTTCTAGATGTAGCATCTATAAGATGAGTTCTATATTTATAAGAAGGTAGATCATAGATTTAAAGCTGTAATAAAACTTTAAAGTCCCTTAGACTCTCTCAAGTAACAAATGAGGAAAATGATGTCAAAAGAAGAGAGGGGATATGTCCAAGAACACATGGCATAATGACAATGCCAGAATTTAAATTGAAGTCCTCTAGTCCAAATCCCAAGTTCTTTCCATTTAATTACCCTGCCAATCACTCAAAAAACATACTGTCGCTGTTTAGACTTTACTTTTTCGTTATGTTCTTTATATGCTTTATAGTCTTTAATTCTCCTGACAGTTAAGAATGATGCTTTCATTTCCTTGTTGTTTTTCTTTTTTAATTTTTTTCCTTCCATTCATCAAGGACTAGCATCTCTGGTGTGAGGACTTGGAAGTCCTTTTCAGGGCAGCTCATCATCCCTTGGTGTCCACCTGTCACCCAACTCTCACCTATAGCTTTAATATAGCTTTAATAATTTGCAGCATATACAGCAGTCCCAAACCTGTAAAACCATTTTGACAGATGGGTTAAATTCATGGTTGAGTTAGAGGGATATTTATCCTAAGCATATTATGACTTCCCCTGGCTGTATAGGAGGATGAAAACAATTTGCCCCAAAGGCTTTGAAGGCAGTTTAAGCAGTGTGGAACACTTAAAGCTTGGACAGATGTAATAGTCATGGTCATCCACTGAATCACAAGTCATCATGATTCATTTTGACTTTTATTTTGTCACTAGACCTGGATGAGTCTAGAAGAGAAAGTGAGACTAACAGCTGTGTGAAACTCTGCTTCACTTAAATTCAATATGCATGCAAGTGAAGATATCGCTCCATGATGTCATCAGTCCTTTTTGAAAATGAATAATGAACAACAACAGCAACAACAATTTGATTGTCATTTATAATCTGTAGAATAGACTGATCTTTTGTCATTTTACTTTCTCCTTTAACAGTGAGACCAATGTGTATTTTGTATCTACCTACAGATAAACAAATACAACACATTTTATATAAATCAGTGAAAAAATTTCTCTTGCTCTCTATACTTGTTGAAACTAAGTTTCTCAATTCTTTGTCAATCTTGATGCTAGTTTGTTTGACTAACAACTATTTGGTGCATTAAAAGCTTGGTTCGTGCTTATTTTCCTGGTTATTATTTTCTGTTAGTCGATTTAGAGGGCACTGTTTCATCCACTATTTTACAGAAAGGATTGGATAAATTTTCACTCAAAGTTGAATGTGTAAAGAAAAAAGCCCTCAGAGGACATAATGCCTTATTAGTGACTTCAACAGAAGGTCCTGGCATATGAGGCAATCTAGACCTGGTTGGTGACTCTAAACCAAAATGCAACTAACTAGGCAGTTGGTTTAATAGGAAATAATAAATGCAAGAAAAGAGCATAGTATATGTGATATATCAGTTGGTTTCATAAAAGCTGGTTCAAATGACATCTAAGATTTATTCTGATTAAAAAGTCAGGGTGTAACAAGGACTCATTTGGGGGTGGCTAAGTGGTGCAGTGGATAGAGCACTGGCCTGGAGTCAGGAGGAACTGAATTCAAATCTAACCTCAGAGACTTAATAATTAAACTCACTAAATGCCATTGCCTTGCAAAAACCTAACCCCCCCCCCAAAAAAAACAAGGACTCATTTTTAAGTTTACATTGGACCAACAAAGAAACTATGAAAAGTTTCATTGTAGAAAGTAACTTTCAAGCATTGTAAAGGTTTGGACAGATTTTATGAAGAATTAAAACATCTGATAAAATGAGTTATGATTGGTTTATATATTAGTGTAATTAAAAGGGCAGAGAATTGCTTTAGGGAAGTCTTTTTTTTTGCAGGGCAATGGGGTTAAGTGACTTGCCCAAGGTCACACAGCTAGTCAATTAAGAGTCTGAGGTCAGATTTGAACTCAGGTACTCCTAGGCAGGTGCTCTATCCACTGCACCATCTAGCCACCCTGGGGAAATCTTTTCCTGAAGATTTAAGTTCCCTGTAGTTTACATAAAGAAACTACTGTCAGTGTTTTGAGTTTATAACATTAAAATAGCATTGAAAGTTGAAGAAATCACTTACATATGCCATTTCATTTATTAATCACTACATTTCTAGGAGATAGTCATTTTTATGAGGTTCACAAAGGCTAAATGATTTGCTTAGTTATTACAGCTAGTCTGAGATAGGATTTGAACATCAAATCTTCATGAATCAAAGTCCAGAACTTTATTCAATGCTACACTTAACCTCCTCTATGAATCTGAAAATGGCACTGATTGCTTACTTATTCCACATGTCTCACCATGTCTTTTAATTAACAGGAATGCATGTGTCAGTCTACTCTTTATTAAAGGAAGAATAGGCCTGAAATTAGGAGGTAATAAGTGATACATTAAATAAAATGCTAAAGGAAAAAGTAAAAAGATTGGGAATGGAATAACAAGTATGACTTAATATGCTATGAAGAGTGACCGTGAGACACAGAATGGATCTCAGATATGGGACATCTACTATCATATCTATATTACATTTTTAGTGGTGACATGCTTCCTTGAATTCTGGCATATTAAGTTCAATACTTTTTTAGTCATGGTTGATTCTTCATTACCCCATTTAGGGTTTTCTTTTTCTTGGCAATGATCCTGAAGTGGTTTGCCATTTCCTTCTCCAACTCATTTTGCAACATAGATTAAGCAACCAACTCAGGGTCATCCAGCTAGGAAATTCTGGAATTAGAGTTGAACTCAGTAGGATGAGCCTTTCTGATTTCAGTAATTTCACTTTTATCAACTGCACCATCTACCTTCCCCAATTCAGCTAAACTCTATCCTGCTGGAAGTTCCTAAAACAAAACATTCCATTTCCCATTTTCAATCCTTTGTACTGGATGAACACCAAACCTAAAATTATCTGCCATCTCAGGTGTCCCTCTCAGTTTCTGTGACTTAATTTAAAACAACTTCAAGTCTCATCTTCATTATGAAGCCTTTTCCAATCTCCGCCCCTCTGCCTGTCTCAGCTACCTTGCTAGGTGATGCAATAGACTGGATTGCTGGACCGGCAGTGAGGAAGACCTGAATTCAAATATGGTTTCACACATTTACTGGTTATCACCCTGGACAAATAACTTGACCCTGTTTGTCTCAGTTTCCTCATATGTAAATAAGTTAGAAAGGGAAGTAACAAACTACTCCAGTATCCTTGCCAGTAAAACCCAAAGTAATTAAAGTGTTGGACACATGTGAAAATTAACTAAATAACAACGACTGGTATATATATATATAAAATTGTGGTCACTAGATAAAAGGCTCTGGGTTAATCCAAGATCAAAAGAAGAGTAATGTGATCAGAAGATCAAATGATTAAAAACATAAGAAGCAGCAAAAGGGTAGAACAGAGAGAACTAATTATGAAATCAGAAGTATAATCAGAATGATGTGGTAGTACCCCAGAGGAGATTTGGCCATGATCTGGACCAATGATTATATGTTTCACAGCTGTCTTGAGAAACAATTTTAGGAATGAATGAGTGGATTATTTTAAAAAATAAATTATTAAGTAGTCTGTCAGACATCGAACATTTATTAAACACTTCCCATGTGCCAGGAGGCAGTTAGGTAGCACAGTGTATAGGATGATCATCATGAGATGATCATCATGGAATCAGGAAGACTCATCCTTCTGAGTTCAAATTTGACCTCACTCACTAACTGGTTGTATGACCCTGGACTCTTCAGTTAATCCTGTTTGCCTCAGTTTATCTGTTAAAAGAGCTGGGGAAGGAAATGGCAAAACATTCTGTGTCTTTGTCAAGTCAACACAAAATGGCTCATAGAGAGTTTGGCATGAATGAAAAATGACCAGACAACAAGAATAACACCATGTGTTAGGACTACGTTAAGATCTGGGGGTTCAGAGTCTATACAGGTTATAAGTACCATTATCTAATAGAGGAGCCACTGTGGAAAGGGGTACCAATCTTGCTAGTCCCAACACAAGATTTAAACTAATCAGTTGCCAATGATTAACAAATAAGTTCAAGAGACTCAGAAGTAGAAATGAAATGAAGTAGAAATGAAAAATCAATGATCCTTAGAGGGAGGAGTCTAATTGTATACCCTAAGATCTATATGGGGGTGATGATCAACCTTAATGGACTTGCTCATTTCATCAGTGTAACAATGAGGCACAATTTTGGGTTATCTGTGATAGAGAAAACCATATGTATCCAGAGAAAGAATTGTGGAGTTTGAACAAAGACCAAAGATTATTACTTTAATTTAAAAAATTTTATCTTATATAATTTTGCTCTCTCTTATACTTTATTTTTTTTCTTAAGGATATGAGTTCTCTCTCATCACATTCAAATTAGATCAATGTATGCCATGGAAACAATTCAAAGAATAGCAGACTGCCTTCTATGGGGGGTGGGGGGAGGGAAGCAAAATTAGGGGGAAAATTGTAAAACTCAAAATAAATACAATTTCTCATGAAAAAAATAAAATAAAAAGGGTATTCCTTTTTTGATATTGACCCATAGAGCAGTGTCAAAAATAATAGGGTTTAGTACTTTATTTAGAGACTAAAACAAATTTACTGAGATAGAGCTTCTTAGGGGAAAATCTCAATAAATTTTACTCCCTTGGGTGATGGCCACTATTATAGTTGTACTAGAAAGAAGGTCAGCAATCTGTGGAACATTTCTACTTCTGAGTCTCTTGAACTTATTTGTTAATCATTGGCAACTGATTAGTTTAAATCTTGTGTTGGGACTAGCAAGATTGGTACCCCTTTCCACAGTGGCTCCTCTATTAGATAATGGTACTTATAACCTGTATAGACTCTGTGAATGAATGGAGCTCTGCCCAGACCTGAATGAGAAGAGATGACTGAATTGACTTTGGAATCAGAGAACTTTTCTCATTCAGTCATGTAACAGTCATTTGGGAAGAGCAATATGGTCAGTTGTGTCCCCAGCATTAATTGGTTCATCATGTAATATAACTCACATAATTTATTGTTGTCCAGTAATTTGGTCATTCCTGACTCTTTGTGACTCTGTGTACCTGATTATTCATGGCATTTTCATGGAAAAGGTAATGAAATGATTTGCCATTTCGTTTTGCATTAGATTAAGGCAAAAAGAAGTTAAGTGACTTTCCCAGATGTTTGCAAAATATCTAAGACTGGATTTGAACCCATGTTTTCTTGACTCTAGGCCCAGGGCTCTATCCACCAAGGCATCCACCTTGCTCTTCATTTAGTCAACACTAAGTTTTGTAAAATATGCTAGTATTTGTTCTATTTTTTCTGCATGAGTTTAAATTAGATTAAAGGAATAGGCTCATGGAGTGCAGATCATAAATTAGATCTTTATTGGTTAAGAGGTGAAATGGGTTAGCAATAAAATTAGTCAAAAATTGAGTAGAAATAAATGTTTACTACCTCAAGTATGACACTGCATTCATGTGTATAGAAGTATAGTCCTAGAAAAGAATAGTGCTCTTCAAAAGACCATTTAAGTACTTAGGGCAGTACTTTATAGGAAGGTAGAAACTTCTTGAGCTCATTGTTTATGACCTCTGAAATGAATATATTTACAGATTTGCTGTAAAATATACTAATAAAACAATGCTCATAAAATAAAACAAAGTACCATGTTGCCATTTGATGTACTCATATAGGTAAGACAGAAGTGCAATAAAATAAACCCATAAGCTGAGATCTAATTTGTTTGGAGTATTTCCAACCTTTATTTATAGATTCACAAATGGGAAATAGGGTGGAATTGGCTTACATAGCAACTAAGACAAAACATTGAGGTCTTAATAAAATTCAATCCACTCCCTAACTATATGCACATGACTCCATTCATGTATTTCAAGATTCCATCTAACATTCATTGTTGACTGGAATATGAGCTATTAATTGACTTGTCAGTACTGGTCTTAACAGTGACACAAAGTAAAATAAATATATTAGTGTTGTGGCTCTTTAGTGAGCTTATTATTATCTAGGTGGCATGATAAATTATAGACATATCTTTCTTAATATTTTTATTGGCTCTGCAAAAGTATAATGATACAGAAAGGCAGCTAGTTTTGTCAGAACAATGTTGTGTTTTTTAAATGGGCAATTGACTAATGACATTATTTCCTATTTGTAGTAGGATATAATTATAATCCATTAAAAGTATAATTCTAAAAAAGATTAAACTCAAGACAATCTTCTATGGCATATGAATGCATATATCTTTATTATTTTTCTGTAACATTCTTTTAAAATTGTTTTTATTTTTTTCAGGCTTCAAACACACACACAAACACACGCACATATTGAGAGCAAAATAAAAATAAAATCTTTTACAATTATCTAAAGGAAAACTGCATTAACCATTTCTATCATTCATGTATTTTTCTCTCTCTTTCTCTCTCTCTCTCCCCTTTCTCTCTCCATCCATTCAGCTATCCATGCATCCATCCATTTATCCATCTATCTATCCATCCATCCATCATCCATCTATATTTAAATGTCTAGTTATATATATATATATATATATATATTATGTCTTTATCTATGTCTATATCTGTCTATACTTTATATCTGCTTCATTCTGCAATCTGTTCTCCCTCTATCAGAATTTGCATGCCATGTTTAATCATTAGTGCCTTAGAATTGTGATTGATCTTTATGCTGATAGAGTTCTTAAGTTATTTTTTTAATTTTCTTTATAAAAATACTTTTGTTGTAATTATGTGCAAACACAAATTTAGTCTTTATATTTTTTAACTTTAAGTTTGAAATTCTATCCTGCTCTCTCTTCCTTTCCCTTAAATGTAAAGGCAAGTGATTTTGTAAATATTTTGCTTGTGCAGTCATGAAAAACATTTCCATGTTAGTCACGTTGTGAAAAAATACAGCCAAAACAATAAAAACAAACAAAAAAGAAAGAAAAATAAATTTTAAAATATTTTATCTGCATTCAGATATTTCATAAATTCTTTCCCTGGACAGAATTATCTTTTATCATAGTTATGCGAAGAATAGCTAAGTCATTTGTAGTTGAGCATAGTATCATATTTTTAATACTGTTTTCAATATTTTCCTAGTTCTACTCACTTCACTTTGCATAACTTTATATTAATCTTTCCATTTTTTTCTGAAAGAATTGTGTTCATCATTTCTTGTAGGCACAATAGTATTCCAAAAAATCACATACCACAACTTTTTCAGCCATTCCACAATTGAGGGAAATTCTTTCAATTTACAATTATTTGACACTACCAAAAATAACTGCTCTAAGTAAGTTTGTATAATACATACACACACACACACACACACACACACAACACATATATCCTTTTCCTTTGATCTTATTAGAATATAGACCTCATAGAATAAACAAACGAATGAATGAATAAATAAATAAATAGATAATTAAATGAATAAACAAACAATAAATAAATAAGTAAATGAATGAATGAATAAATAAATAAAAGTGTGCAGTTTTATGGCCCTTTGGACAAAGTTCCAAATTGTTCTCCAGAATGGTGGAATTCATTAACAATTCTACCAACAATGCATTATTGTCTTAATTTTTCCACATTCTTTCCAACATTTGTCATTTTAACTTTCTTTCATGTCAGAAAATAAGATAGATGTGAGATGGCACATCAGAATTATTTTTAAATTGCATTGATCAATAGTGCTTTAGAGCACTTTTTCATATCTTTTTTAGTTAGCTTTGACTTTTTATTTGAAAATTGTTTTATTCACAGCCTTTGACCATTTCTTAATGGGACTCCGAATTGTATTATTATAAATTCAATAAGGTCTCTCTCTCTATAATACATACATGTTGTATATATGTATAATACATATGAGAAATTAGATCTTTATCTGAGAAAATTGTTGCAACCCCCCCCCCAGTTTTTGGTTTTCCCTCTAATTTTTCCTGCATTGCTTTTATTGAGTACAAAAATTTTTTAATGAAATACTAACAAATTTTACATTTTATATCCTGAAATGTTCTCTATCACTTGTTTGGTTATAAATTCATATTTTATCTTTTCATCTGACAGATAAACTACTTCATACTCCCCCAATTTGCTTATTGTATTGCTCATTATATTTCAGCCATATACCAATTTTGAATTTATCTTGTCATACTGCATGAGGTATTGGTCTATATATAACTTTTGTCCAATTGCATTCCAGTTTTCTTGGCAGATTTTGAGAAATAATGAATTCTTGTCCCAAAAGTCTGGATCTATGCATTTTTCAACACCAGATTTCAATGACCACTTCCTAATGTGTATTGTATAAATAATCTTTTGGATTATACTGGTATTCAGGAAAGATTAATACTTTTGATATGAAAGTCTCAGAATCCTTTTCTCTTTTTTTAGGTTTTTTTGGAAGGCAAATGGGGTTAAGTGGCTTGCCCAAGGCCACACAGCTAGGTAATTATTAAGTGTCTGAGGCCAGATTTGAATTCAGGTACTCCTGACTCTAGGGCCAGTGCTCTATCCACTGCTCCACCTAGCCATCCTAATCCTTTTCTTTTTTAAAAAATATATTTAATCCTGCCCCAATTACATGCTAAAGCAATTAAAACTTTTTTTCTTTAAACATTTTGACTACCAAATTCTATTTTTCCTTCCCCCCCCCAAACTCTTTCCTTCCTGAGGTGGTAAGCAATAAGATATAGGTTATATATGTGTGATCATGTAAATTATTTCCATATTGGTCATTCTGTAAAAGACAATTCAAATAAAAGATAAATGTATCAAAGGAAAAAATGAAAAAAATAGCATGATTCAGAATTGATTCAAACTATGTCAGTTTTTTCTCTGGAGGCAGATAGTATACTTCCTCATTCATCCTTTAGAATTGATTTGGATCATTGTATTGTGATTAATAACTAAGTCATTCACAATTCTTTATCTTATAATATTGCTGTTATTATGTATATTGTTTTCCTGGCTTTGCTCATTTCACTGTACATCAGTTTATTTAAGTCTTCACAGATTTTTCGATAATAAATCTGTTTGGCATTCTATAATTAGCACAATAATGTTCCATTGCAATCATCTATCACAGCTTATTTATCCATTCCATTTGATGGGCATTTCTTTGATTTCCAGTTCTTAGCTATCACAAAAAGAACTGCTATATATTATTTTGTATAATAGTCTTAGAGTTCTTTTCAATGGATCCTTTTCTCTCCTTTTGCTTAACCAATTATTACTTGTGGTTCTACTAAGCTGTAGCATACATAGAGACTAACCCCAGTAAATTATTTCAGCAGATGGGCTAAACCATACTGACAATAATGGATGAGGTTCAAACCTTTTGTGAATTGGAAGCTATCTATCCCAACCATGTAAAGACTCCCCTAGTGCAACAGGTGGATTTTAACAGGACTTTTACAACAGGATAAAGGAGGTTGAAGCAGTGGAGTACTTAAGAGTTTGGCTAAATATCAAAGTCACCAAGGTCATTCATCCTGAGCCATCACTACTAATTTTGATTTTTTATTGCCACTGTAATATTATGAATATGGAAGAGAAAGTGAGTCAATGACTTTGCACAACTCTTCCTCATTTAAATCTAATTTATGTGAGTAAAAACACATCACCCATAGCATTTCACCATTTTTGCCTACCTCAAAGTCCTATGGCAACTGGCAAGTTATGAAATAGAAGGTATGCTTAAAGTGGGAGCTGTAGTCACAACCCTGCATTCAAAGGGTTGTCTCCTCACTGGACTGAAGCAACTGTGGGATTATACAACACCCTGGGGATCTAAGCAGCCTTTTAAATTAATTAATTAATTAATTAATTTACTCCCTCATTCATTTATTCATTTACCTTTTTATGCAATTATATGTAAAGATAGTTTTAATATATATTTTTGTCAAGTTTTCTCCTCTCCCCTTCCCAAACCCAAGGAAACTATATAATTTGATATAGGTTATATGTAGTTCTGTTATACATAATTTCCATATTGGTCCTGCTGTGGAAAAATAATCAGAACAAAAAAGGAAAAAGTATGAGATGAAAAGGAAAAAGCAAAAAAAACCAAAAAGTAAATGTAATATGTTTTGATTTGCATTCAGACTCCATATTTATTTTTCTATTTGTAAATGTAGAGTTGCTTCTACAAGAGCTGCTATAGATCTTTTTGTACATGGGTATCTTTTCCTCTTTTTTTGATCTTTGTTGGGACACAGTACTAGTAGTGCATCAAAGAGTAAACTTTTTTTTATCTTTGAGCAGAGTTCCAAATTGCTTTCCAGAATGAATTCAGTTTACAGTTCCACTAAGAATGCATTAGTGTCTCACATCCCCTGAGCATCTTTTTTAAAGGACTGTGCCATTCACCTACTAACTTGAAGAAGGGGTTAGAAAAAGTATCCAAAAATTGTGTTTTACCTAAGCAAACACTGGCCTGCTTACCTCCTCAGAGGGTAATCTGACTCTGAAGGTAAAACACCAAAAAAATTACAAAAAATCCCTTTTGTGATGATGATTCCACTTGAACTCTTCACATAGAATGTGCACACACTTAAGGGCAACAAAAATCTAGTAGATCTGAAAGACAAGAAGCTCTTGTTATAAAACAATTTAACAGATATATCTAAAAGTTGGTCCTCAGATAAAACAAACATCATGAATGAAGGGAACATCATTGTTCCATTTTTGGCATCCATAATGAACATATTTATCATTTCAATGATTAGTCCTTTAACGCCAATTCTTTAGATTAGTTCTATTTTGGTTCAAATTATTATTTAATATTTTCTTTTAAGATCATTTATTGAAGGTAACATTTAAAGCAACAGTAAACAGAGACATTTAAAATTTCTGTTATTCCCAAATTTATGAAGTTTTGAGATCTAACACATATTTAATTTTTATTACTATAAGAAATATTTGTACATTTTATTTCCACTAAATGTTCTGCAACAGATTATCATATGGAATATTTTCAAGACCTTATTCAAGTCCTTATCTTCTTTCTTTCTAGTTTGATTTATATAAATTTGAGAAAGATAAAGGGCCTTCATTATTATAACTATACTTTCTATTTTTTCTTAAAAAACATTAATTTTGTTCTTTTATTTCATTTGATGAATATAGATTTATATGAAAATATTCATTATTATAGAATATTTTAAGAAAAT
Source organism: Macrotis lagotis (assembly GCF_037893015.1). Lineage (NCBI taxonomy): Eukaryota > Metazoa > Chordata > Mammalia > Peramelemorphia > Peramelidae > Macrotis > Macrotis lagotis. The sequence goes on from NC_133666.1 coordinate 507,167,201, forward strand.
ATCGATTTTCTGCTCATCTTTTAAAATCAAATCTTTCTTTGCTATTGTTTTGACTGAGAGCATGATCTTTTATCTTCAACTGAAGTGTACTATATTTTTTCCAAAGATTTTATTTATTTTGAGTTTTACACTGTTTCCCCTAATCTTCCTTCCCTCCTCCCACCCCCAACAGAAGGCCATTTGCCAGTCTATATATTGTTTCCATGCTATACATTGGTCCAAATTGAATATGATGATAGAGAAATCATATCCTTAAGGAAGAAAAATAAAGTATAAGAGATAGCAAAATTACATAATAAGATAATGATTTTTTTTTCTAAATTGAAGGTAGTAGTCTTTGGTCATTGTTCAAACTCCACAATTCTTTCTCTGGCTACAGATGGTATTCTTCATCACAGATAGCCCCAAACTCTCCCTGATTGTTTATCTGATGGAATGATCAAGTCCATCAACGTTGATCATTACTCCAATTTTGCTATTAAGGTCTATAATGTTTTTCTGGTTCTGCTCATCTCATTCAGCATCATTTCTTGCAAATCCCTCCAGGCATCCCCGAATTCCCATTCCTCCTGGTTTCTAATGGGACAAAAATTTTCCATGACATACATATACCATTGTTTTTAACCCATTCCTGATTTGATGGACATTTACTTGATTTCCAATTCTTTGCTGCCACAAACAGGGCTGCTATGAATATTTTTTTTACAAAAGATATTTTTACCCTTTTTCATCATCTCTTCAAGGTATAGACACATTAGTGGCATTGCTGGATCAAAGGGTATGCACATTTTTATTGACCTTTGGGTGTAATTCCAAATTTCATTCCAGAAAGGTTGGATGAGTTAACAGCTCCACCAAAAATGTATTGGTGTCCCAGATTTCCCACATCCCTTCCAACGTTGGTCATTGTCCTCTCTGGTCATATTGGTCAGTCTGAGAGGGGTGAGGTGGTACCTCAGAAATGCTTTAATTTTAATTTCTCTAATAAGTAATGATTTGGAGCAATTTTTATATGACAATGGATTGCTTTGATTTCCTCAGCTGTAAATTAACTTTGCATATCCTTTGACCATTTGTAAATTGGGGAACGGCTTGTGTTTTTTTTTCAAGAAATTTGACTTGGTTCTCTGTATATTTTAGAAATGGGTGCTTTATCAGAAGTACTAGCTGTAAAGATTGTCTCCCATTTTATTACATTTCTTTTGATCTTCCTTACAGTGTTTTTTTTTGTGCAAAACCTTTTTAATTTAATGAAAGCAAAAGAAGCTAGTATTTTTTTAGTAATGTTCTCCATCTCTTCCTTGGCCATAAACTGACAGGTAAACTACTCCTTGATCTTCTAGCTTGCTTATAATATTGTTTTTTATGCCTAAATCCTGTATCCATTTGGATCGTATCTTGGTATAGGGTATGAGGTGTTGGTCTAATCTAAGTTTCTTCCATACTAAATTCCAATTTTCCCAGCAGCAGTTTTTATCGAAGAGTGAGTTTTTATCCCAATAGCTGAACTCTTTGGGGTTATCAAACAGCAGATTACTATAATCATTTCCTGCTATTGCAGCTAGTCTATTCTATTGGTCCACCACTCTATTTCTTAGCCAATACCAGATACTTTTGATGACTGATGCTTTATAATATAATTTTAGATCTTTTCTACTTTTTTAAATTGAATTCCTGGAAATTCTTGACTTTTTATTTCTCCATATAAATTTACTTACAACTTTGTCTAACCCATTCAAGTAATGTTTTGGAATTTTGATTGGCAGGCACTAAACAGATAATTTAGTTTTAGTGGAATTGTCATTTTTATTATATTGGCTTGACCTATCTAAAAGCAGTTAATATTTGACCAGTTATTGAAATCTGATTTTATTTGGGTAAGAAGTGTTTTGTAACTTTTTTCAAAAATTTTTGAGTCTGCCTTGGCAAATAGACTCACAGGTACTTTATATTGTCTGGTATCACTTTGAATGGGATTACTCTTTCTAGTTTTTCCTGTTATATATTACTAGTCATAAATAGAAAAGTTGAATATTTATAAGGGGTTTCTTCTATATCCTGGGACTTTGCTAAAGTTGCTTATTGTTTCCAGTAGTTTTTTAGATGATTTTTTGGGATTCTCTAGGTAGACCATAATATCATCTGCATAATTCTAATTCCTTGAGTTTATTTTACTTCTCTTATTGCTGAAGCTAAAATTTATAATACAATATTGAATAGTAGTGTTGATAATGGGTGTCCTTGTATCACTCCTGATCTTATTGGTAATGCCTCTAGCCTACTCCCATTGAATATAATGCTAATTGATGGTTTCAGATAGATACTGCCTATTATTCTAAGAAACAGTCCATTTATTTCTATACTCTCTAGTGTTTTTTAGTAGGAATGGGTGCTGTATTTTGTCAAAACTTTTTTCAACATCTATTGATATAATCATATGATTTCTGATAAGTTTATTATTGATATAATTAAATATTGTAACAGTTTTCTTAATATTGAACCAACCCCACATTCCTAGGATAAATCCTACTTGTTCAAAATATATTAACCTAGTGATAATTCATAATCATTTTGCTAAGATTTTATTTAAGATTTTTGCATCTATATTCATCAAAGAGATAGGTCTATAATTTTCTTTCTCGGTTTTAATTCTTCCTATTTTAGGGTTCAGCATCATATTTATGTCATAGAAAGAGTTAGTCAGAGTTCCGTCTTTACGTTTCCAAAGAGTTTATATTGAACTGGAACCAACTGTTCCTTAAATGTTTGATAGAATTCACTTGTGAATCCATCAGGCCCTGGAGATTTTTTCTTAGGGAGATCAATGATGCCTTGTTGAACTTCATTTTCTGAGATAGGTTGTTTAGGAATTTAATCTCCTCATAGTTTAACCTGGGCAACTTATAGGTTTTTTTTGAAATATTCACCCATTTCACTTAGATTGTCAAAATTGTTGGCATAGAGTAGAGCTAAATAATTCTTAATTATTATTTTAACCGGCATTGATGAAGAGTTCATGTTTTTCATTTATGATATTAGCAGTTTGGTTTTCTTCTTTCTTTTTTTTTTAATCAATTTGACCAGAGGTTTATCAATTTTATTTTTTTTCATAAAGCTAACTCTTTTTTTCCTTTATTAATTCAATAGTTTTGGACTTTTGACTTTATTAAATTCTCCTTTAATTTTTAGAAATTCTAATTTGGTATTTAATTGGGGGTTTTTAATTTGCTCTTTCTCTAATATTTTAGGTACATATTTAGTTCATTGATTTACTCTTTCTCTAATTTCTTCATTGTAAGCATTTAATAATATAATGTATCCCCTGACAGCCACTTTGAGTGAATTGCATAGGTTTTGGTATGTTGTTTCATTTTTGTCATTGTCTAGGAAGAAATAAGTACTTCTTTCTATAATTTGTTGTTTGATCCACTCATTTATTTAAAATGAGGTTATTTAGTTTCCAATTAAGTTTTGGGTCTATATCTCCTTTGCCTAATATTACATTTAGTTTTTATTGCATTATGACTTGAGAAAGATGTATTCACTATTTTTGCCTTGCTGCAATTGATCATTAAGTTTTTATTTCCTAGTACATGGTCAATTTTTGTGTAAGTGCCATGTACTGCAGAAAAAAAAGAATATTCCAATATATCCCCATTCATTTGCTTCCATATATCTATCATATCTATGTTTTCTAAAAGTCTATTTATCTCCTTAACTTCCTTCTTGTTTATTTTCTGATTTGATTTATCTGAATCTGAGAGCAGGAGGTTGAGGTCCCCTACTAGTAGAGATATGTTGTCTATGTCTTTCTGTAACTCTTTCAACTTCACTTCTATGAATCTGGATGCTGTCCTAATGGGTGTATGAATACTTAATATTGAAATTACCTTATTTTCTATGGTACGTTTTATGAGGATATAGTTTCCTTCCTTATCACTTTTAACACTATCTATTTTTGCAGCTGCTTTGTCTTAGATAAGGATTGCTAACCCTGCTTTTTTCACTTCAGCTGAAGCAAAATATATTTTGCTCCAACCTTTTACCTTTACTCTATATGTATCTCTCTGTTTCAAATGAGTTTCTTGTAAGCAGCATATTGTAGGATTCTGGTTTTTAATCCACTCTGCTATCTGCTTGTGTTTTAAGGGAGAGTTCATCCCATTCACATTCAAAGTTATAATTACTAACTCTTTCTTGCCCTCCATGCCATCTTCCTTCTGTTTGTATTTTCCCCTTTTTTCATTTTATCCATATTCTCCAGTGTTTTGTTTCTTAACACAACCATCTTCAGTGTGTTTGCCCACCTATATCAACCCCCCTCCCCTTTCTTTCCCCTTTCCCTTTTTCCCTTCTTTGCTTCATTCTGATTGTTCTCCTTTTTCTCCTCCTCCCCATCACTCCTCCCCTTTGCCCCTTTTAATGCTTGAAAGGTAAGATAAGTTTCTTAACTTGATTAAATATATCTAAGTTAACTTTAAGCCAAGTCTGATGAGTTGAAGATTCAGATGTTTCTCATCTCTTCCCTTCTTCCCCTCAATTACAATATGTCTTTTGTACTTCTTGATTAATGAGATTTACCCCAACCTCCCTTTTCCTTACTGCTACCCCCCTTTTAAGGAGATATTGTTTTTAAATCGTTCTGAGTCACAGAAAAGTTGTGAGTGTTCATCACTTCTGGTTATGTATATTCTCTCTAATACAGTTACAATTCTCAAGAATTATGAGACTCCCCCAAGTGGGTATATAGACAGTTTCATCTTATTATATCACAGGTATTTTTTCTTTAACTTTTCATGTGCCTCTTGAGCCTCCTGTTTGATGTTCAGATATTCTATTTAGCTCTGGTCTTTTCATCATGAAATCTTGGAAGTCTCCCATTTCATTAAATGTTCATCTTTTGTTCTGGAAGAGAAGACTCAGCTTTGCCAGGTAGTGGATTCTTGGCTGTATTCCAACCTCTTTTACTCTTTGGAATATCTCATTCCAGGCCCATTGATCCTTTAATGTGGATGGGGCCAGGTCCCGTGTAATACTCACTGTGGCTCCTTGATATTAATTTTTTTTTCTTTCTGGCTGCTTGTAGAATTTTTTCTCTTATCTGGCCACAATATTCCTTGGTGTTTTAATTTTAGTATTTCTTTCCAGAGGGGATCGATGTATTCTTTCAATAACTATTTTGCCTTCTGGTTCCATGATATCAGGGCAATTTTCCATCACTAAATCCTGTAATATTAAGTCCAGGCTTTTTTTCCTCTTCAATGTTTTCAGGAAGGCCAATAATTCTCAGCTTTCCCTGTCTTGATCTATTCTCAAGGTCAGTGGTTTTGCTGATGAGGTATTTTATATTTTTTTCTAAACACAATCTTGTTATCTCATGAAGTCCTTAATTTCCACTGATTCCATTCTTTTTTTTTTTTTAAGAGAAGATTTTTTTGGTGGCTAGGTGGCACAGTGGAGGGTGGCTAGGTGGTGCAGTGGATAAAGCACAGGCCCTGGAGTCAGCAGTACCTGGATTCTAAATCTGGTCTCAGACACTTAATAATTACCTAGCTGTGTGTCCTTGGGTAAGTCAATTAACCCATTTGCCTTGCAAAATAGAAAATAAAAAAAAAGACTTTTCTTCATTTATCTTTTGCAACACCTTTTCCAAATTGTCCATTCTATTTTTGAAGGACTTTTCTATTTGCCCAAATGTAATTTTGAGAGAATCATTTCCTTTTTCCATTTGCCCAATTGAAGATCTGAAGGAGTTATTCTCATTTTATTTTTGTCCAGTTTTATTTTGCTTGTCGTGTGATGTTAATTTTCTCTTTCAACATGTTAATTTTCTCTTGAGCTTTTTTTCCCAATTTTTCAAATTGATTTTTAAACTCCTTCCTCATTTCTTCAAGGAAGTCTTTCTGGAATGGAGACTAATTCATATTCTCCTCAGCAGTGCTATATCTCTCTGGGTTAGAATCTGGTGTTTCTAAGTATTTCTCCATGGGTCCCCCTTTCCTCTGACCTTTTTTAATCTTTTGTTGGTGGGGGGGGGGGAGCTTGCTCTCAGAGATTTGCTTCTGAAGATCCTAGAGGCTTTTGTTCACTTGGCTTAATAATTCCAAGGGCCAGCCAGTGGGGGTGCTGGTTGCTTTCTCTGGAGTGAGTTCCTCAGAAGCAGGGTCTGAGTTGACCTTGAACACTGGGCTGTGACCTGGGGAAGGGAGTTCATCTCTTTCTGTTGAATGAAATCTGTTGCCGTGAGGGGGTATTGATGGTTGGAGGGGGTTGTTTATTGTTTGTTCTGGGTTAAAGGCTCTGATGATTATATGGAACTCAAGTTCCTGGCTCAGCTAGTAGTTCTTCAGTCATGCTCTGAGACTCTGAGATGGAACTCACCCACCAGTAATTCCTCCCTCCCCCCTACCAAAATTCTTTAGCTAAAGTTGGACTTCGAACCCATCACTCACCAAAGTCGCTATGACTGTGGCTGAACCTCTGGCTTCCGCTAGCTGTCATCCAGCACTGATCCTCTGGTCTTGTCTCCCTATTCATGCACAGTCCTTTGAGACAGACCTTTTTGGTAGGTGGTCTTCTAGTTTCTTTTTCTGGATTTTGTTGATCAATTTTCTGTTAAGAGGTTTCTCTTATGTTATTTATGAGGGGAAAGAGAGAGCACCTATCACAGTGCCTATCTTCTCTGATGTCTTGGCTGGAAGACTCATTTCATTCTTTTTTTGAAAAAAAATATTTTTCCAACTGCATGTAAAGATAATTTTTGACATTCATTTTTGCAAGATTTTTCTTCTTTCCATTTCCTCTCTCCAAGACAACAAGTGATCTGATATAGCTTATTTGTACAATCACATTAAATATATTTCCATATTCATGATGATCTGAAAGAAGAAAGAAAAAAAAACAAAAATTTTTAAAAGTGAAAATACTGAGTTTTGGCCTACATTCTGATTCTATACAGTTTTCTCTGGATGTGAATGGTGTTTTCCATCCCAAGTCTTTTGGACTTGTCTTTAGTTACTGTATTCCTGAAAAAAGCTAAATCTAGCATAAATTGATCATCTCACAAACTTGCTGTTGGTATTTACTCCTGGTACTCAAAATCAGTTCCTGTAAATATTTCCAGATTTTTCTGAACTCCTCCTGCTCATGATTTCGTATAGAATAATGATATTCCATCACATTCATATGCCACAAATTGTCCAGTCATTCCCCTAATTGTTTTTTGAAGGATCCAAGCACAAAAGGATCACACTCCCATATACTGTATAATTATATTCCCTTTTTGATGTTTGATGATGATAAAATTATGAGTTACATGTATCATCTCCTCATAGAAGAATATAAGTAGTTTAAGCTTTTTTAATCCTTTATGATTTTTCACTCATATTTTTCTTTTTATTCTTCTCTTGACTGCTTTGGTTTTTTTCAGATTTTCTATTCAAATATTATCTTTTCAGCAAGAATGAATGTAATTCCTCTTTTAAAATGGTTAAACTCAATTTATAAAAGTCTAGGTAATCCTAGTTTTAAGCCTAGATTCTTTGCTTTCTGGAATATCACATTATAAGTTTTCTACTTATTTAGAATTATGGCTACTACATCTTGTGTCATTCTGATTATGGCTCCTTCGTATTTGAATTCTTTTAGCTAATTATTCTATTTTATTTCTTATCCTTTAAGTTCTGGAATTTAGTCTTAATAATTCTGGGGATCTTCAATTTGGGATTTCTTTCAGGAGTTGACTGGTGATTTTTTTCCAATTTCTGTTATGCTCTTTGATGTCTGGACATTTTTCTTTTATGATGCTTTCAAATATGAAATCTAATGTTTCTTTTTTTAATTTTCATTCATGGCTTTCAAGAAATCTGTTGATTCTTAATACATCTCTCATTGATTTGTATTCTAGTTTTCCCAATCTTCCTATTTTTAATGTATCAAAGAGTCTTAAGCTTTTACTTGGCCAAAGCTAATTTTCAAGGGCTTCAATGAAGTTACTTGCAATGAAGTTTTGTAGCTTTTCAAGCTGTTAATTCCTTTTATGTTTTACTTCCCTAGCACTTGTCTCTTTTCAAATTCTTTCTCTATTGATCTCATTTCATTTTTAAAAAGCTTTTTTCTCCTTCTTCAACATTTACGTTAAGCTTTTGAGGAATTCTTTTTGTATATTTCATTTTTCCAACTACATATAAAATAATCTTTAAAATTTGTTTTCTTAAAGTTGTGATTTTCAAAAGTTCTCCCATCCTCTACTCTCTTCATAAAGAAGGGAAACAATTTGCTATAGATTATACATGTGAAGTCATGAAAACATATCTCCATATTAGTCAATTGTGAAATAAAACATTAGTCAACAATAGAATGAAGAAAAATGGAAAAAATTTTAAAAGGTATACCTTGATCTGTATTCAGGCTTGCAAGTTATTATCTAGAGGTTGGTAGTATTTTTCATCATAAGTCCTTCAGAATTTTTTTTTGCATCATTGGATTGCTTGATATAGCTAAGTCATTTAGAGTTGATCATTGTACAATATTGCTGTTACTATTCACTCTTCTCCTGTTGTGCTCACTTGATTTTACATCAGTTCATAAAAATCTTTCCAGGTTTTACTGAAATAAACTTGCTCATCATTTCTTAGAGCATAATATTATTCCAGCATAATAATATATCACATGTTCAGTCATTCTCCAGTTGATGAATATCCCTACAATTATCAATGCTTTGCCACACACAAAAAAAGCCAAAACAAAATAAAACAAATTTCTATAGAGGCAGAGAAAAGTAGTAGAGAGAAGCCAGTTACTTCCCTATGTTCATTTAGACTTTCCTCAGAAATGTTATTTAAGTTTATAAATAGAATCAGGTATAACAACCCTAAAAGAACAGAATGGAATTTAAGATATCTAGGAAGGATTTCAGGAAATGTCTATCTCCCTAGAGTGGAGGCGGATCGTGATCCAGCACAGTGAATGGAGTCAAGTGCAAGGAGCATGTGGAGGAGAAAAACTAGAGGCTGTCAGGCATTGAAGGGATCTGCAGCCACAGAAGACCATTGTTCCTGGCTCAAAGAGCCAAAAGCATAGCAGGTCAACTCAAAGTTATAGATGGCAGATTTGGAGGCTTAGACCTCTCTGCAACCAACACGACTGAACTGGATAGCCCTACACTAGGGAGCAAGCAACAAGCATTTCCATCTCCTAAAGTCTGAAGGCTCATCCTCCAACAAAAGAAGCTTATGACAGCACCCTTGTGAACTAGGAACAGAGTTCAAAATGAATTTAAAAAGTCACAGAAAAGTCATGATGATGGAGAGTTAGTATGGCATTACAAAAGATCACTACACCATCTCAGAAGAGGACAGGAGAAAAAGTGCCACATGTAAAGTCCTAGAGAGAATAAAAATTGGTATATAGTCCAAAATATTTTTTGTTACAAAAGGATTTCCAAAATCAAGAAGAAAAAAATTTGAAAAGAAATGCAAGATATTTGGGCAGCTACCTCCCAAGAAAAACTGAGAAACTGTATGAGTATAATAGTAAAACACTCCTTGCCCAAATAAAGTCAGATCTAAATAATTGGAAAGATATCAAATGTGCATGGTTAGGTTGAGCTACTGTAATAAAAATGACAATTCTAACCAAATTAAATTACATATTCTGTGTCTTACCAATCAAACCATCAAATAAATACTTTGCCATGGTAGAAAAAATAGTAACAAAATTAATCTAGAGTAACAAAAGTTTAAGAATAACAAGGAAACTGATGAAAAAAAAGTAAAGGAAGATGTCCTAGCTCTACAATATCTAAAGCTATACTATAAAGCAGTAATCATCAAAACTGCATTCTACTGATTAGGAAAAAGAGGAAGGGATAAATAGATTAGGATAGATTCAAAAGAAACTGCAGTAAATGATTACAGCAACCTATTTGACAAACACAAAGACATCAGCTTTTAGGATAAGAACTCCCTATTTGACAAAAAATTGTTGAGAAAACTGGAAAAATATTATGACAGAAACTAGACCTAGGTCCACATCTCACACCCTATACCACAAAAGGACAAATTGAATGCATGATTAAGACATAAAGAGCAATACCATAGATAAAATAATAAACCAAAATATAGAACAAGAATTAGAACATATAAAATGCAAAATGAATGATTTTAACTATATTAAATTTAAAAGGTTTTGCATTAATAAAATCAATGTTGCCAAAGTAAGAAGAAAAGAAGAAAGCTGGGAAACAATCTTCTGATAAAGGCCTCATTTCCAAAATATAGAGACAATTGCATGAAATTTATAAGATCACAAGTCTTCCCCAATTGATAAATGGCCAAAGGATATTAAGAGACAGTTTTCAAATGAAGAAATTAAAGCTATCTATCTATCTATATATAGATAGATAGATAAATAGATAGAGATAGATAGACATAGAGACAGAGATAGAGATAGATATATAGATATATACATATGAAACAGTGCTTCAAATCATAATCGATTAGAGAAATGCAAATTAAAACAACAATAAGGCATCATCTTACACCGATTAGATGAGCCAAGATGAGAAAAAGGGAAGATGATCACTGTTGGAGAGGTTGTGGGAATATTGGGACATCAATGCATTGTTGGTGGAGTTGTGAACAGATCCAACCTTTCTGGAGAACAATATGGAACTATGCCCAAAGAGCAAAAAAATATTCATATCCTTTGACACAGCAATTCCAATTCTAAGCAAGAAGAAACTATAAAAATGGGAAAAGTCCTACATTTTCAAATATATTCCTAGAAGTTCTTTTTGTAGTGGCATAGAATTGTAAGTTGAGGGGATGCTCATCAATTGGGGAATGGCTAAACAAGTTATGGTACATAAATACTATGGAATATTATTGCTCTATAAGAAACCATAAATGTTCAGATGCTAGAAGATCATGGAATGACTTATGGGATCTGATGCTGACTGAAGGGAATAGAACCAAGAGATCAATGTACACATTTACAACAACATTGTGAGATGAGCAACCTTGATGGAAGTAGATCCTTTTTGCAGTCCAGAGAGGTATTATAATGGTATTGAACTAGGTATGGACTGTATTATCCCTATGCAGAGGAAGAAAAACAAAACGCAACAAAACATACACAACAAACGGTCCTGAATCTGATGAAAACTTTATAATTTTTTCTTTCCCTTAATCCTAATTCTTCATGCTGAAAATTACTGATTTGCAAACATGTTTAACAAAATATGTCAAATGCTAGACCTGACTATTTCCAGCTGAGTGGGTGGGGGTGGGAAGGGAAGGTGGAGGGAAATTTTGTAACTTGGAAAAATGCATGTGCATATGGATGAAAATAAATAAATTAAAAAAAGAAATGCAAGAGAAATTCAACATCTTGCAAAAGGAAGCATAAAAATTCACTGAAGAAAACAACTCCTTTAAAAACATAATTAGGCAAATAGAAAAAGAAAATAACTCTTTACAAAATAGAATTGTGAAAATGTAAAAAGAAAACAATTCCTTTAAAAATAGAATTGACATGTCTCCTGGCTAAGATGGCATAGAAAAGTCAGGAACTTTCTTAAACTTACCTGTCTCTCAGAATTAAGCCTCTAAATAAATTTTAGAATAACAGAATCCACAAAAGAACAGAGTGGAACATCTTCCAGCAAGGTCTGTCATAGGGGATGGAGTGGGAGGGAGGAGAAGCTCAAGAATATCCAGGCAGAGAACTGAAAACTAGCCCAAGGGTACTGGGGCAAAGCAGGAACTAACTGGAAGTTCTTGACTATGGGAGAGATCTACAACAGATGTCCATGGAGTCCAGGCTCAGCAGGTCAATGGCACAGCAGGCAAGTGGGAAGAACTCTAATGCAGGTGACCTGGATCCCCCAAACAGTCAACCTGGCTGTATTGGATAGCATAGCCCAGAGTTCTCAAAGTAAAAGGCCTAACCCAGTGAGCAAGCTACTGGAATTCCAACACAGATGACCCAGAGAGCAAGTTCCAGGTGTTTCTATCATTCCCAATTGAACATCTCAAGGAGCAAATTACTGACATCCCCAATACAGATAGTTCACAGAGGGGCCATTGTTGTTCCTAACTGGTGGTTCCAGTGAGAACTCTATGGAGTTACTAATTCAAATGCCCAGTGCCAAAGAGCAAGCCTCTAGGATTCTCAACACCAAAATTCTTTTTGCGACCCTCCCCCAACTCAAGAACTTTGGGATAGTATACAGTAATAAAACTCAAAATGCGTAAGAAAGATCAGGAAAAAAGCAAGGCTATTGAAAATTGTCTGGGAGTTAAGGATGGGCAGAACACCATTTTAGAAAATGATTGGAGGAAAATGTGAATTGGTGTTCAGATAAGAAAGCTTTCTTGGAAAACCTCAAAAAGGATTTTAAAAATCAAGTGGAAAAATTAGAAAAAGAAATGCAAGAGCAATGCATCATCTTGCAAAAGGAAACAAAAATTATCAGAAGAACACAAATCCTATAAAAATGCAATTGGATAAATGAAAAATAAAATGTATCAAGTGGAAAAATAGACAGAAAAATCTAAATGAAGGAAATAATTCTGTGAAGAATAGCCTGGGAATCAGGAGGCTAATGACTCTTTGAAATAGCAAGAATAAGTTGAAAAATTAGAAGAAAATGTAAAATAATTCATTGGAAAACAATTGATCAAGGAGAGATACATTAAGAATTATTAGACAAGGTGAAAGCCATGATCAAAAAGGAGCCTGGACATTTTTTTTTTCCAGAAACCATTAACGAAAAGTGCCCTGATATCTAGAGCCAGAGGGTAAAATAGTCATTAAAACAATTCACTGACCACCTCCTGAAAGGGATCTGAAGTGAAAATAACAATGTATATATAATTCCAGCAGGATCAGAATAATAAGAAAATTCTACAAGTGACCAGAAAGAAGCAATTCAAATAATGGGAAAACAGTGAGTATAATGCAACTTCCAGTAGTGTCAAGATTAAAGGATTGAAGGGTCTAAAATATGATATTCCGTAGGGCAAAGGAGCTTGGATACCAACAATAAACTTCCTAGCAAAATTGAGCATACTCTTTCAAGGAAAAAGCTGGACATTTAAAGAAATAGGAGACTTTCAAACTGTCCTAATAAAAATAAAACAGCAGGTTTAAGAGATACATAGGGACTTCTGAGGTGGAACCAAAATGGCAGCTTGAAACTAACAGACTCCTGGAGCTTTTCCCTATGCAATGCTAAATGAAACCTATACAGAGCAAATAAAGCTATAGATTCCACCAAAAAAAGATAAGATAAGATTGCTTTTCATTGTTTTAACAAGGCAATGAGGTTAAGTGACTTGCCCAAGCTAGGTAATTATGATGTGTCTGAGATCCCATTTGAACTCAGGTCCTTCTGACTCCAGGGCTGGTGCTCTATCCACTAGCTGCCTCAAAAAAGATAAGATTGAAACAAATTTTCAATTGTAGACAATGTGGAGGATCTTCATTGATGGTCTGTCTCTTGGATAGAAAGGGGGAAATAAAACCAAAGTAGACAGTATAGTGAGAAAGACAGCTGGAGGCTTTTAGCCACAGTGCAGTCCAGGTTCCAATAGTATGGTTTCTGGCAGTTATATAACAAGTCAGCAGGGAGGGTCCAACTACAAAGAAAGTCTGAAATCTGGGAACACTGGGGCAAAAACAAGATTCGGTTGGGAACAAACCACTGCATCTGCAAAACCTGAACATTAAGTAGTAAACAAACCTCTACAATGGTAAGGCCTGAACTGCATAGGCAACATCTTGGCCAATGACAGGCCAGGGATCAGATCACAGCCCTAGCATAAAAAGCTTGAGTCTATAATCCCTATATCCTAGCTACTGAGTTAAAAAAAATGAGCAAAAAAAAAAAAGCTAAAAGAGTCCTAATCACAGAAAGCTACTATGCAAATAAAGATGATAAAAAAATGCAACTTAGGAGAGGAAAACTGTGAAAAATTACCTACAAGGGAAGACTCAAGTGTCTATGAATTGGAATCAAATACAAAAGCTTATAGAAGTTTAAAAAGAATTTGAAAACCAGAGAAGAGAGGAAGAAGGAAAAATGGAAAAAAGAAATGAGAACTATACATAAAAATTATGAACAATTGAACAAAGAAATCAACTCCTTTAAAAGTAGAAACAAGGGGCATCTAGGTGGCACAATGGATAGTGCACCAGTCCTGGAGTCAGGAGGACCTGAGTTCAAATCTGACCCCATACACTTAATAATTACCTAGCTGTGTGACCTTGGACAAGTCACTTAACCCCAATTGCCTTGCAAAAATGGGGGGGAGTAAAAACAATAAACAATAAAAGAATGTAACTATTCAAAAAATAAAATGGACCAAGTGGAAAAGGAATACAAATCATTTAATAATCAAATCAGTCAATTGAAAAGGGAATGCACCTCAGCAAAAAAGTAAAAATTAGCCAATTGAAAAAGGAAACACAAAAAACTAACTGAAGAAAATAAAACCCTAAAAATTAGAATTGGATAAATAGAAACCAATGAAATTATGAGAAACCATGATTTCATCAAGCAAAATAAAAAGGCTGAAAATAATTGAAGGAATCTTAAAGTACTTTTTAGGCAAAACAAAGACATTGGAAAATAGATATCCAGGAGGGATGATTTAAAAATTATTTGTCTGTCAGAAAATTCTAAATCAACTAAAAGAGCCTGGAAAATACATTTCAGCAAATTATCAGGAAAAACTATGGGAATCTGCTAGATATAGAAGAAAAAATTGCCATTGAAAGAATACACAGATCCTAAAAAGAAAAAAGAAAGAATACACAGAAGTCCTCCAGTTAGAGTCCCCAGTATAAAAATTTCAAGGGCTATTATAGCCACATTTCAGAATTCTGAAATAAAGGAGAAAAATACTGCAAACAACAAAAAAGAAGCAATTACAAAGGAAACACAATCAAACTTTCACAGGACTTAATCAGTTTGCACATTGAAGCAACAGAAGACCTGGAATACTATATTTCAGAGGACAAAGGATCTTGTAATACAACAAAGAATTTACAACACTGCCTGGAAAGAATTATATGAGGGGCAGCTAGGTGGTGTAGTGAATAAAGCACGGGCCCTGGAGACAGGAGTACCTGGGTTCAAATCAGGTCTCAGACACTTAATAATGACCTAGCTGTGTGGCCTTGGGCAAGCCACTTAACCCCGTTTGCCTTACAAAAAAAAAAAAAAAGAATTATATGATGCAACTCCTTTCAGCAGTTTAGAGACCTGGGAAAGCCCTGCTATGGACAATGCTATCCCTATTCAGAGGAAGAAAAGCAGCATAAACAAAACAAAGAAAAATCTACTGAATTTGAATAAATGCTACATTCACTTTTAAAAAAAAATTCTCTTGTTTTTCTCTCCTATCTCATGATTTTCTGTTTTTCCCCCTTAGTCCTAATTCCTCATACAGAAAATGATTAATCTGTATACATATTAAACAAAAATGTATATATATGCAGTGTTTACCTGACTGTTCACTATTGAGGAGAGGGGGTTGGAAAGAGAGGGTAGAAAGAAATTATGTAATTTACAAATATACATATGGATCAATGTGTATCAATGAATGTGGACCAATGTTGAAAAAAATTTATAACATATAATTGGAAATTTAAAATAGAATATGAATTCTGAAAAAAATGAAATGATAACCAGGATGCTCTCAGTGAAAAACTTACATGAGCAGATGCAAAAGGAAATGGAGTATATACAAAGTAACAGCAATATTGTATGATAATCAGCTTTTTACTCTGTAATGCTATGACACAAAAGAACTGAAGAATGCTACCTGTCCCAAAGATGAATTTTTCTTTTCTATTCTCTTTTGGGGAGGGTTATATTTACTTTTGCAATATGACTACACATTTTTAACCTAGTTAAAATAACTTGCCTTCTCAGTGAGGGAAATTGGAAGAGCATTTGGAACTCTAGCAAGTTTTAAAATAGAATGTTGCAACTTGTTTTTGCATATAACTGGGGGCAAATAAAATAAAATATTCCTTAAAAATTCATGACATCATATCAAAATTTATGGGATGCAGCCAAGGCAGTTTTGAGGGGTAACTTTATATCTCTAAATGCCTACATGAATTAAATAGAGAAAGAGGAGATCAATGAATGGGATATGCAACTAAAAAGCTAGAAAAAGAACAAATTAAAGATCCCCAATTAAATACCAAATTATAAATTATGAAAATCAAGGAAGAGATTAATAAAATGGATATCAAGAAAACCATTGATCTCATAAATAAAACCAAGGGTTGGTTTTATGAAAAAGTAAATAAAATAGACAAACCTTTCATTAATCTGATTTAAAAAAATAAAGATTACTAAATTATCAGTATCAAAAATGAAAGGAGGAAATTAAAGAGATAATTTGAAATTATTTGATGAACTGTATGCCAATAAATTGGATAACTTGAGTGAAATGGATGAATATTTACAAAAATACAAACTGCTCAGATTAGAAGAAGGGGAAATAAAGTATTTAAATAACCCCATTTCAGAAAAAATAATTGAAGAAAACATTAGTAGACTCAATAAGAAAAATTCTCTAGTACCAGATGGATTTTCAAGTGAATTGTATCAAATATTTAAGGAACAATTAATTCCTATTCTACATAAACTATTTAAAAATAGTAGTAAAAAATAGAGTTCTGAGCAGCTAGGTGGCACAGTGAATAGAGCACCAGCCCTGGAGTCAGGAGTCTGAGTTCAAATCTGGCCTCAGACACTTAATAATTACCTAGCTGTATGGCCTTGGGAAAGCCACTTAACCCCATCGCCTTGCAAAAAAAGAAAAAAAAATAGTTATGCCAAATTCCGTTTGTGACACTAACATATCTAAACCAGGAAGAACCAAAATAGGCAAAGAAAATTATAGACCAATCTCCCTAATGAATATTGATGCAACAATCTTAAATAAAATTTTAACAAACTACAGTAAGTTTTTAATAGGATAACAAACTAAGATCAGCTAGTATTTATACCAGGTAGGCAGGAATGGTTAAAAATTAGGAAAGCACTTAACACAATAAAACATATCAATAGTAAAACCAAGAGAAATCATATGATTATCTCAATAGGTGCTGAAAAAGCCTTTGATAAATTGTAACATCCATTTCTGTTAAAAGCACTAGAAAACTTAGGAATAAATGAAGTTTTCCTTAAAATAATAAATAGTGCCTAACTAAAACAGTCAACAAATATTATATGTAATGTGATTAAACTCAGAAAACTTCCAGTAAAATCAGGGCTGAAATTAGGATGCCCATCATCAATATTACTATTCAGTATAATATTAGAAATACTAGCTATAGCAATAAGAGAAGAAAAAGAAATAGGAGGACTCAGAATTGACAATGAGTAAGCAAAGCTTTGCCAATGATATGATGCTATACTTAGAGAGCCTGAGAAATATCATCTAAAAATTCCTCAAAAGAATAAATTCAGTAAAGTAGCAGGATATAAAATAAACCTACATAAATCATCAGTATTTCTATATATGAACAACAAAGCCCAAGAGCAAGAGATGGAAAGAGAAATTCCATTTAAAGTAGCAATTAGACAACATTAAATACTTTGGAATCTACCTTCCAAGACAAACCCAGAAACTGTATGAAGACAATTATAAAGCACTTCTCACCCAAATAAAGGCAGATCTAAATAGTTGGGAAAATGTCAGTTGGTCATAGATAGGTTGAGCTAACATAATAAAATGGCAATTCTACTCCAATTAAATTACATATTCAGTGTCATACCAATTGAACCACCAAATGAATATTTTACAAATGTAGAAAAATAGTATAAAAAATCATCTGGAGCCACAAAAGATCAAGAATGGCAAGGGAGATCGGCTAGGTGGCACAGTAGATAGAGCCCTGGCCCTGGAGTCAGGAGTAACTGAGTTCAAATGAGACCCTTAACAATTACCTAGCTGTGTGGCCTTGGGTAAGCCACTTAACCCTGCAAAAAAAGTTAAAAAAAAAGAATAGCAAGGGAACTGATGGGGAAAAAAAGTATAAAGGAAAGTAGTCTAGATCTACCAGATCAAAACTATACTATAAAACAGTAGTCATTAAAACTGTCAGTTTCTGGTTAAGACATAGGATAATGGATCAGCAGAATAGGATAGTTTCAAAATAAACTGCAGTAAAGGACTATAGCAATCTACTGTTTGACAAATCCAAAGACATCAGCTTCTGTTAAAAGAACTTGCTATTTGACAAAAATTGTTGGGAAAACTGGAAAATAGTATCATAACAACTAGGCATAGATCCATATCTTACACCCTATACCAAAATAAGATCAAAACAGGTACAAGATTTAGTCATAAATGGTGACAACATAGATAAATTAATAGACCAAAAAATATCAGATCTATCGAAAGCAGATAAATTTATGAACAAACAAGAATTAGACTTCATTATAAACTGCAAAATGAATGATTGTGACTCCATTAAATTAAAAAGGGTTTGCACTAATAAAATCAATGCTACCAAAATCAGAAAGTAGAAAGCTGAGAAAAAACTTCACAACTATGAGTCCTGATTAAGATCTCTTTTCTCCTCTAAGACACTTAAATAATTACCTAGCTGTGTGGCCTTGGGCAAGCCACTTAACCCCATTTGCCTTGCAAAAACAAAAAAACAAAAACAAAAAAAAATCTCCTTTCTAAAATATTATCAAATTTATAGGGTTACAATTCATTCTCCAATTGTTGAATGGTGAAAGAATGTGAATAAACAGTTTTCAAATGAAGAAATTAAAGCTATATATATAATCATATGAAAAAATGTTCCAAATCATTATTTATTAGAGAAATTAAAATTTTTAAAAAATGAGGTATCACCGAACACCTATCTGTTTGGCCAAGATAAGAAAAAAGGAAAATGTTCTGTTTTGAAGAGGTTGTGGGAGGATTGGGATATTAATACACTGTTGGTGGAGTTTTGACCTAATCCAACCATTCTGGAGAGCAATATGGAACTATTCCCAAGAAAGCAATAAAATTATTCATTCCCTTTGACCCAGCAATTCCAAATATAAGCCTAGATCCAGAAGAAATCATAAAAATGGGAAAAGTCCCACATATTCCAAAATATTCATAACAACTCTTTTTGCAGTGACAAAGAATTGGAAATTGAGGGGATGCCCATCAATCGAAAGGAGCAGGACCAAGAGAACAATGTACACATTAGCAACAACATTGTGAGATCATCAACCTTGATGGAAGCAGCTCCTTTCAGCAGTTCACAGAGCTAGGACATCCATATTAGACCAGCTATGGACAATGTTATCCCAATCTAGAGGAAGAAAAATAAAACAAAAAAACCCTGTAAGAATCCGATGAACATTTAATGAAAATTATCTTTTATGCATCTCTTTCCTTTAATTCTAATTCTTCATACTTAAAATGACTGATTTATAGACTGGTTTACCAAAAATTTGTATGTACAATGGTAACCTGATTGTTTGCTGCTGAGGGGAAGAAGATGGGAAGGAAGGGTGGGAGGAAATTTTGCAACTTAAATTATACATGTACATGTGGCTCAAAAAATAGATAAACAAACAAACAAACAAACAAATGAATAGCTAAAGGGGAAAAATCATGAGAGGACAGACTTCAGAAAAACATGCAAAGACTTGCATGAATGGATGCTGAGTGAAGGCAGAAGCAGGAGAACACAGTACATATTAACAGCAACATTATATGATGATTAAGAAAGATAAACTTTCTTTTTCTAAATAGTACAATGGGGGTGGCTAGGTGGGGCAGTGGATAAAGCATAGGCCCTGGAGTCAGGAGTGCCTGGGTTCTAATCTGGTCTCAGACACTTAATAATTACCTAGCTGTGTGGCCTTGGGCAAGCCACTTAACCCCATTTGCCTTGCAAAAACCTAAAAAAAAAATAAATAAAAATAAACAGTATAATGATTAAAGACAATTCCATAGGACTTGTAATGGAAAATAAAATCATCATCCAGAAAAAGAACTATGTTCTGGATGCATACTAGAGTTTATAATTTTAAATTTTTAAAATGTCTTATGTTTTTTGTTTTTTTCCTCTCATGTTTTTTCCCTTTTGTTCTAAATCTTCCTTCACAATATGATTAACATGGAAATATGTTTAGCATAGCTATGCATGTATAACCTATATCAGATTACTCACTGTTAAGGGAAGGGGGAGGGAAAAGATGGAGAAGAAAAATGTGAAATGCAAGATCTTAGAAAAAAATGCATATTGAAAAGTATCTTTTAATGTAGTTAGAATAATATTTTATTTTTTTAAAAAATTATTTGCTATAAACCTTTTTGCCTGCATTGGTCCCTTTATTTGGTGATTCCTTTTAAATGCAGACTTAGTAATAGTATTGCTGACCCAAAGTATATGTAGTTTTATGACACTTTGGGAATAGTTCTAAATTGCTCTCCATAATGGTTGTATCAGTTTAGAACTATACCAAAAATGATTAGTGTCCCCTTTACCAACATCTCCTTCAAGTGCTGCAATTTTCCTTTTTTTTCATATTATCTAGTTTGATATGTGATGGTGCCTCAGAGTTGTTTTACCATACATTTCTCTAATTAACTGTGATTTAAATATTATTGTTATATGATGATTGATAGCTTTGTTTTCTTCTGAAAACTGCCTGATCCTATAACCATTCATCAATTGGCGAATAACTTATTTTTTTGCAAATTTGACTCAGTTTGTTTGCAAAAGATGATTTTTTTCAGAGAAATTTGTTGTGTACTTTTTTCATAATGATAATTATTAGCTCTGTAGTTCTCTCCATAGTATTGTCCCCTGTTTATACTTCTGTTTTCCTTTCACCCTGTCCCTCCTCAAAAGTTTGAACATTGCCTGATAAACCCTTCCTTTTTGAATTCCCCTCCCCCCACTGTCTATTATCCATTTTCCTCCTACTTTTCTGTAGAGTAAGATAGATCTCTATATCTAATTGAGTATATTATCTAATTGGGTATATTATCAACTGTTTGAAGCAATTCTTTTCTTTTTGCCAAAGCAAAGGGTTTAAGTCACTTGCCCAAGGTCACATAGGTAAGTAATTATTAAATTTGAATTTAATGTCAGGTTCTCCTGACTCCAGTATCAGTCCTCTATCCACTGCACTACCTAGCTACCCCTTGTTGAATCAATTCTGATGATTGTAAGGTTCAAGTATTGTCCTCCATTTTCCACTCCACTTTATAAACTTTTTTTTGCACTGTATTATGTGAGATAATTTATCCCGTTCTACTCCTTCCTTCCTCTTTCTCCAGTGTATGTCTCTTTCTCACCTTTAATTTAAATTTTTCACGGTATCTATCCATCACATTCAAGTGTCATCTGTATCTGTATTTTCCTTTCAGCTGCCTTAAAAAATAATGATGTTTTTAGAAGTTTACATGTAGGAATTCCCTTCTAATAATGCAAATAGTTTAAATTTTTTGAATCCCTTATGATTTCTCTTTCTTGGTTAACTTTTTATGCTTTTCTTTAGTTTTATATGTAAAAGTCAACTTTTCTATTTAGTTATGTTATTTTCAGTAGGGACACTTGGAAGTTTACTTTTTCATTAAATATTCATTTTTCCTCCTGAAGGAATATACTCAGCTGTGCTGGGTAGGTGAATCTTGATTATAATCCTAGCTTCATTGCCCCTCAAATTATATTCCAAGTTCTCTGATGCTTTAATGGAGAACCTGCTAAATCCTGTATAGTCCTTACTGTGTTTCCATGATAATTTAATTATTTCTTTCTGACTGTAATATTTTATCCTTGACCAAGGAGCTCTGGAATCTGAATATAAAATTTCTTGGAATTTTCATTTTTGAATTTTGTTAAGGAGGTGATCAGTAGATTCCTTTCAGGAGGTGATAGTAGATCAGTAGCAACTTCTTATTCAGTGGAATATTAGGGAAGTTTCTAGGTTCTTTCTAATCATGGTTTTCAGGTATTTTGGTAGAAATTTTTAATTTTTTTTTAATATTTTAATTTAAAATTTTAAATGTCAAATTTTACCCCTTTCCCTTTTTTCTTCCTTCCCTGATAGTTAAGCAATCAGATATAGGGTACTCATATGCAGTTATAAAAGAAATCATATTAGTCAAGAAAATTCAAATAAAAGGAAAAATGAAAAAGTGAACAATATCATACTTGAGTATGTATTGAAACAATATTAGTTCTTCCTGAGGAGGTGTATATATAGTATATCTCATCATAAGTTCTTTCAGACTACTTTGGATCATTATATTGCTGATAATAGCCATGTCATTTACAATTCTCCATTGAAAATATTTGATCTTACCATGTATAATATTCTCCCATTCATGTCACCATACATCAGTTCGTATGACTTTTCACATTTTTTTTCTGAAATCATTTTGCTTGTAATTTCTTATAGCATAATAATTTCTATTGCAATCATATACCACTTTTTGTTCAGCCATTTCTCAATTGCTGGACACCCCTTTGTTTTCCCATTCTTAATCACCACAAAAAGAACTACTATAAATATTTTTGTACAAATATGTCTTTTCCCATTTTGATTATCTCTTTGGGATACAGAGTTTGAAGTGGTATTGCTAGTTCAAAGGGTATGCACAGCTTTTTTGCATTTGGATACACATCCAGCTTGCTCTCCAGAATGACTGGATCAATTCACAACTCTCTCAAGAATGCATTAGTGTACCACTTTTTTCCACATCCCTTCCAATACTGATCATTTTCCTTTTTTTATCATATTAGCCAGTCTGAAGGTTGTGAGGCTGTACCACAAAGTTGTTTTAATTTATATTTCTTTAATCAATAGAAACAGATTTTCTTATGTCTGATGACTATATATAATTTATCTAAAAACTGTCTTGTTTATATCCTTTGAATTTTTATCAATTGTAGAATCACTTGTATTTCTGTAAATTTGGTTTAGTTATTTGTATGTGTGAAAAATGAGAACATTATCAGTGAAATTTCTTGCAAATATTTTCCTAATTTTTTTGCTTTCCTTTATTATTTTGGCTACATTTGTTTCATTGGTACAAAACTTTGAAATTTTATATATTTTTTATATAATCAAATTTATATGATTTGTACATTATCAATTATATCAATATCAAATGTCATCAAACAGCCAGTATCAAAGAAAATTTGTCAAATTTTTATATAATCAAAATTATTTTTTGATATTTTGTAATATTATATATATCTTCTTTCATTCTAATTTTTCCCTTTATCTATCTATCTATCCATATGACATATAAACTATTCCATGTATTTAATTTACTTATGTTATCATCCTTCATGACCAATCTTTGCTGTCCTTCCATTCCTGGGTGTTGAAATGCTCCCTGGTACTGCAAAAGAGTGCTTCTGCCCAATCCCTTCCCATAATAGCTATAGACCTCTCCCTAAGCCATTCTGGGCTGGAAAAATAACTTACTGTGAATGTTTGCTTTTCCACTGAGATTTCAGTCTGTCACATTTTCTGGTTCTTTGTTTCAATCAAATTTGACCATGTTTCTAGTCACAATGCCAATTTTGCTCTCCCTGGACTATTAAGCTTTGCAAGATTAGAACTGTTTCAGATAATTTCTCTATTAGGAGTTTCCTGATACTGTTTGCTTCTAGCAACTTTTTTAAAACCCTCAATCTTCAGTCTATAACTTGATATACATCACAAACCCCAGATAAACAAATGAATTCATAATTGTGTGAAAAGTAATAGTATCAAGCTTCTCGGGTTTCTATGTATGATGTGTGTGCATGCTTCCATAAGTATTTTTCCTAAATATTCCATACTTCTAGTAGATTGTGTGATATCTTCTTTATCCATTTGAAGAGCATTTAATTTGAATTTTAATGAAATTTACTTGGTTATTATGCATAAAATGAATTAATTAAATCATTAAACAACTGGTCATGAGCATAGTTGAAAGACCAAATCATCTCTCTCATGACTTATTTTGTGACATAACAAAGAAATACTCTATTGAATGAAAAGATTTCAAGGATTTCTATGCATTTGATATTGAGGAGCAAGAGCAAAATTAATCATTTTAATGCACCATCAAATTACCAACCCTTACTTGTAAGAATGTGTTATATACTTCTGTTCTATCATTAACAAACTACATGGAAGGGTTTTTACCATTACATATTCCCCAAATGACAATTTCACGACCAGTTAGGTGGTGCAGTGATAGAACAACAGAACTAAAGTCATGAGAACATCAACCCTGGAGTCACAAGAACCTGAGTATCCTTAAACACTCACTATCAATGTGATTCTAGGCAAATAACTTAATTCTCTTTGGCTTGGTAAAATTCAAAGAAGTTTTCAATGGTAGATCATGGAGGATCTTCAGGGAAGGTCTGTCTTTTAGGGATAAAATGGGAAGTAAAATCCAGGAGGTGGGAGAGTGGGAAAGTGAGCAGGAGCCTCTTAGCCACAGAGCAATCCCAGTCCCAACAGTTTACATTAGCAGAAGCAGCTGGATAGTGGGCCAGCAGGGAGGATCCCAATCCCAAACAAAGTCTACACCCTGGAAACACAGGGGGAAAAGGCAGGACTGGGTTGGGAACAAACCATTGTTAAGTGAGAACCTGGTCATAAAGGAGGAAACAAACCACTGCAAAAGCAAGGCTGACTAGGCATCTTGGTCATCAACAAATCAGGGATCAGATTAAAAGTACTTTTCAGAAAAAAATGATAACAAAGCCATGTCTGAAGAAGAAATTAGAGAAAAATCACTCACGGTGGAACTATCAAAAGAGTCTATAAATTGGATTCAAACACAAAAGCTCACCAAAGAGCTTAAAAAGAGTTTAAAAACCAAAGAAGAGAGACTGAAGAAAAATGGAAAATAGAAATGAGAGTCATGCAGGAAAATTATGAAAAACTGATCAGGGAATTCAATACTTTTAAAAAAAGGAAACCCAAAAGCTAATTGAAGAAAGTAAAACTCTAAAAACTAGAATGGAACAAATAGAAACCCATGAATCTATGAGATTGCATGATTTAATCAAACAAAATGGTAGAAAAAATTGAAGAAAATGTAAAGTATTTTTTAGAGAAAATGAATGACCTGGAAAATAGATCCAGAAGAGACAATCTATGAATTATTGGAGTATGAGAAAGCCAAGATCAAAAAAAAGAACCTAGAAAACATCATGCAGTAAATTATAAGGGAAAACTGTTCAAATCTTCTAGAGCAAGAAAACAATATAACCTTTGAAAGAATATACAGAACTCCTCCAGAATCAGACCCTAGGATAAAAACTCCAAGGGCTTTTATAACCAAAGTCCAGAACTCTAAAATAAAGAAGAGACTATTGCAAGCAGCAAAAAGAAAACAATTCAAATAAAAATAAAACAAAACAAGACTCACACAGGACCTATCAGCCTCAATATCAAAGTACTGGAAGACCTGGAATACCATAAATTGGAGAACAAAGGACCTGGGATTACAACCCTGAATGTACTACCCTCAAAATTCAGCATATACTATCAGGGAAAAAGATGGATTTTTAACAAAATAGAGGACTACCAGAATTTCTTGACATAAACAAAAGTTGCATAAAAAAGATAAATGAAGGGGGCGGAGCCAAGATGGCAACATGAAGGGATCCAGTCTTAGGAGCTCTCTGATAAAACTCATAAACTAAGGACTCTAACTAAACTTTCGAGAGACGGAACCCACAAAGGGACCCAGTGAGGCAGTTCTCCTACTCAAGGTAACCTGGAAAAGAGCAGAAAGGCTCTGCTCCCTGGGGCTGGAGGGGGTGCCACTGGAGGGGTGGCCCGCCAGAGCCAAGGAACTTCAGCCTCCTGGAGGCAGCCCCCGGGCGCTGGGGGCCACAGCTTGCAGCAGCGGGGGAGTCTCCTGGGCTGCACCCCGGGGAGCACCTGCACGGAGTTGGGGAGCAGTGGGGGACCTCTGCATACAGCCAGCAGCCTGGTCTTTCAGCAGCCTAGATCCAGAAACAGAAGCAGGTGGAGCAGGTAAGCAGGAGCCCCCAGGGCATGAGCCCATTGAGCTGAGGGAGGGGAATGAAGAGAGACTGCCTAGCTCTGTCCTCTGCCCCTGGAACCGGATCCTGGGGCTCTGACCACATTCAGATCCTGATGCCAGTCTAGGCCCCCCCATAGAACAGCAGGGCCCCCCACCTCAGCCCAGTGGCAGAGGGGGGCGCTTATGGTCATTGACAGACCAGGAGGGAGGACAGAACCTCACACACTGAGACCCTTGTGGGAGTGCCCCAAAAGCTCAGGAAGCATCCCCAAAAAACAGGATTAGGCTGGGAAAATGAACAAAGAAACAAGAGGAAGATCATTGAGAAATATTTTGCAAATGAGCCCAAGAAGGATCAAAATACTCAGTCTGAAGATGAGGAAGCACAAGCTCCTGCATCTAAAGACTCCAAGAAAAACAGAAATTGGGCTCAGGCTATGATAGAGCTCAAAGAAAGACTTTGAAAATCAAATGAGGGAGTTGCAAGAAAAACTGGGAAATAAAGGAGAGAGATGCAGGAAAAACATGAAAATGAAGTCAGCAGCTAAGTCAAGGAAATCCAAAAAAATGCTGAAGAAAATAGCATGCTAAAAACCAGCTTAGGTCAAATGGATAAAACAGTTCAAAAAGTTATTGGGGAGAAAAATGCTTTCAAAAGCAAAATTGGCCAGATGGAAAAAGAGATAAGAAAACTCTCTGAGGAGAATAAATCCTTCAGACAAAGAATAGAATTCAGGGAGATGGATGAATTTACCAAAAATCAGGAATCAATACTTCAAAACCAAAAAAAATGAAAAATTGGAAGAAAATGTGAAATATCTCATTGAAAAAACAACTGATATGGAAAACAGACTCAGGAAAGATAATTTGAAAATTATTGGAATACCTGAAAGTCATGATCAGGAAAAGAGCCTTGACATCATTTTCAAAGAATTACTACAGGAAAATTGCCCTGATATTCTAGAAGCAGAGGGAAAAATAGAAACGGAGAGAATCCACTGATCCCCCCCTAGAAAGAGATCCCAAAAAACCAACCCCCAGGAATATTATAGCCAAGTTCCAGAACTCCCAAGTCAAAGAGAAAATATTACAAGAAGCCAGAAGGACACAGTTCAAATATCGTGGAGCTGCAGACAGGATCATACAGGACTTAGCAGCAGTTACATTGGAAGCTCGTAGGGCTTGGAATACAATATACCGGAAGGCAAAAGAGCTTAGAATGCAGCCAAGAATGAACTACCCAGCAAGGCTGAATGTCCTCTTCCAAGGAAAAAGATGGACTTTCAATGAACCAGGGGAATTTCAAAGGTTCCTTTTGGAATGGCCAGAGCTGAACAGAAGGTTTGATCTTCAGATACAGGACTCAGGTGAAGCATGGAGATTGGAGGAGAGGGAGGAAATATGAGGGACTTAATGAGGATGAACTGCATGTATAGAAAAATGATACTGATAATATTCATATGAACCATCTCAGTTAATAGAGCAGGTAGAGGGAGCTTTTATAGATGAAGCACAGGAGAAAGCTGAATTCGAAGATAAAATATGGTGTAAAAATGGAGTCAATAAGAAAAAAAGGGAAATGGAATGGGAGAAAGAAAAAGGAGAGGGGGAATAGTCCAAGCTATTTCACATAATAAGATTTTTTTTATTACAATGAGCTATTGCAATGATATGGAAGGGGGGAGGCAAGGGGGAATGAGGTAACTTTTGCTCTCATCATAGATGGCTAGGAGAGGAAAAAGCAAATATACTCAATGGGGTATAGACAACTGGAGTAAGAAGGAGGGGGGAGCAGGGTAAGGGGTGGGGATGTAAATAAAGGAGGAGAGGATGGACCATGGGGGGACAGTGGTCAGACATAACACATTTTCTTTTTTTACTTCTTGCAAGGGGCTGGGATTGGATGGCCTGCCCAAGACCATAGGGCCAGGTGGATTCTGGGCCTAAGGGGTGGTATGGGGGCTCAGGGCTTCTTGGCCCCAGGACCAGGGATCTGTCTGCTGTGCCACTCAGCGACCCTACAGTAGAGTCAGAGTGAAAGGAGAGAGAAAATAGAGTACATGGTAGTGGAGAAATAAGAAAGGAGGGAGTTGTGATCAGCAATGGCAACGTTGGAAAAATATGGAAGTAACTTTTGTGATGGACCTATCATAAAGAATGTGATCCACTCATGACAGAGTTGATGGTGTTGGAACAAAGATTGAAACACATTTTTTGTTATTATTATTTGGGGGAGGGTGCAGGGCAAGTGGGGCTGGGTGGCCTGCTTGGGGCCACATAGCAGGGTGATCAATGGGTGTCTGGGGCCAGATTTGGACCCAGGTGCTCCTGGCTCAAGGGCCAATGCTCTGTCTGGCACCCAACCACCCCTACTATTATTACTATTTTATTTTATTTTGGGTCTTTTTTTTCCTTCTTTTTGGTTTTTGCAGGACAGTGGAGATCGGGTGGCTTGCATGTCACATGGCTGGGTGATTATTGGGTTTATGAGGCTGGATATGGACTCGGGTGCTGGTGGCTCCAAGGCTGGTGCTTTGTCCATTGTGCCACCTGGCCATAGCTACAATTATTAGTATTATTATTTTTAATTTTAATTTTTTTCTCCCCCCTTTACTTTTTTGCCCAAGCAAGTCTATCTATATTCATGGGGGGAGGGGTATTTTGTTTACTTGTAAACAAGTATATTTTATTAATGTAAAGAAAAACATTTGTACAAAATGAGAATAAAAAATAAATTAAAAAAAGAAAAAAGATAAATGAAAAGGGGAAGGAATAAACAAAACAAAACAAATATTAGTCAAGACCATCAAATTGTAAACAACCCTAAAAAGGATGATAAACACTTCTAATTCTTTAGAACTTTACATCTCCTAGGATAACTAAAGGGTCAAATATAATTGAAGAGAATGGGCTTAAAGGATATGGATATAGTTGGGTCTTGTCTCTCCATTGAAGAGGTGCAAGATAATATTACTATAATTTAGACAAAAACGTCCTGATGTAAAGTAGGGGTGTTAACTTTAAACTTAAGTGTCTTATTATCCTTTGACCCACTTTAATTCTGCTGTGCTGACAAAAATTTGACACTTTGTTTAATGAGGGCATCATAAGCTGGGTGGTTCTGAGTTAGTGTCTCTGTAACTTAAATCATTTGTAAAGTTCTCATGTGAGACCTTCAGAGTCTCCCAGTGCTTAGAGCCCTTTAAAGATACTTGCAGATATTTACATCAGCTTTTGACTTAATCCACCCTTCACTTAGCAAGGTGTTAAGTACCAGGGGAGGGGAAGGTAAAGTGTGAGAGAAAAGAGGTCTGGAGGGATGAGCATAGGTATTTCAAGAAATGATATGGTTTTGGATGATACTTTGACTCAGGAGGAGGATTGTGTGAGATTATGTGAATTTGGAGGGTAATTGAAAAGGGGATAAAATAACAAATGATTAGAATCATAATTTGATGTAATTTGAGACAATGTTGATAATCAATCAATCAAGCAAAGAATCTGTGACAATTGATAATAATTATGAGCTTATCAAAGCAATCAAACAATCAAACTATGATTGATGATACCTGATTAATAGAACTAGAGCTATAAATAACACCACGGGAAGAGGTACAAAGATTTATAATTTTAGAGGGAACGAAGAGAGAATGTGAATGCTGAGTAAATTATATTCAATAGATTTAACCCAGAGAGGGAATAAAATAAATTCCCACTTGGGTTAAAAAATCCTAATCTACAGGGAAAGGGAGTTGGGGAAAGGGAAAGATAAGGGAAGAATGGACTGATAAAAAGGAATGTGAATGTATAGACTAAAATAAACTGAAAGTTAATTTTTTAAAAGAAAAGTCAAAGGGGAAAAGTAGTAAAATTTTAAGAGAAAAGGAAAGAGAAAAAATATAAATGGAGAAATTCAGCAGGGAGGGAAATACAGAATTAGTAATCTTTACTGTAAAAATGATTAGGATGAACTGTCACATAAAATGGAAGTGGATAGAAGAATGGATTAAAAATCATGCACCAACACTCCCTCCACTTTCGTCTTGGCTGGTAGCATTTTCAAGTTCAAGAATTTTCCTTCAGTGGAGTAGCTGACCTTGAAGCCAAGTTTATCCTCAGTGAAATTTTTGATAACATGACTGAAAACATCATGCTAAAATATGGGAGCAAGGACAAATCCTCATTTTACTACATTGGTGACTGGGAAATCTCAAAGCATGGTCCACCATCCATAACCTGGGCATGCATGCTGTCATGAAATTGATATACAATACTGCTGAACTCTGGGTAACCAAATTTTGGCATAATTTTCCATAAACTCTCATGACTGATGGTATCAAAAGCCTTGGTCAGATCTACAAATATTTTATAGAGATCATTGTTCTGTTCCTGGCATTTTACTTCTTTTTATTTCATAACTCTCTGGAGTTATTGGACAACAAACATCATAATTACTGTTCCTAAACCTTTTTTGAAATCACACTGGCTCTCAGAGACCATCTTCCAGGTGAAGTGTCAGTCTATTAAGAAGGACTCTAGGGGCAGTTAGGCGGCACAGTAGAAAGAGCACCAGGCCTGGAGTCAGGAGTACCTGAGTACAAATCCAGCCTCAGACACTTAATAATTATCTAGCTTTGTGGCCTTGGGAAAGCTACTTTAACCCCATTGCCTTGCAAAAACGTAAAAAAAAGGACTCTGGCAAGAATCTTACTTGCAATGACTAAAAGAGAAATACCCTTGTGATTGTCACAGGACAATCTATTTCCTTTACTTACATAGAGGTGGATGATAGAGGTATTCTTGAATTCTTGGAGAATAACCTTTTCATCCCATATAATCTGGAAAATTTCAATCAGGTTTTTGGATGAGCAATGGACTCACGCCACCAACTTGTAGATATCAACTGGAATAAAATCAGCACCAGGTACTTTGACACTTGAAAGAAGCCTAGTATCATGCAAACTCTTCTTCAGGTGGAACGTAAACTAGGGACTGATTGACTTCAATTTAAGGAAAATAGTCAATGGCTTCTGCATTGATTGATTGTGTTCTGTTAAGAACACTATGGGGTGTAGAAGTTTGAATAGATATTGAAAAGGACAAGGTCATCGACTGCATGTAGAGCCATTGTCAGTTGTCTTGATTCTATCTTGCTATACTGGCTCATGATAACTTAGGAAGAGAGAGTGAGGTGGTTGACCTCATGCAGTCCTACATCACTTAAATCAAATTTATGCATGCAACAAAAGACATAACTCATAAACAGTGGATAAGTCATACAAGAAAATGAGCAAGCATTTCCCAAGGAAATGCAATTAAAAGAACTCTGATATTTTACCTTACATCATCCTGTTGGCATGATGTCAATGAATGATATGCAGTCATAATGACCAAATATAACTCCAACAAAGAGTTGAGAAAATTCACTTTCCTCTCTTATTTAAAGAATTCATAGATGTGGGTATGATAAATATTATCAGACATGTTCTATTTTTGGTTTGGTTTTGGTGAACTGATTATTTTTGGTCCCATTTTTCATTCATTCATTTATCAGTATTTCTCTGTACCTATTTATTTGCTTTAGGGAAGATGTTGAAGAGGAAATGGAAGAATAATATACTAAATGAATATAATGATAATAAAAGCAAAATGTATTAACAATTGAAATTAAAATTAAATTGTAAAGGTTCCAAATCATAATTTTAAATATACTTTTGACAATCGTCAGTATACAGTGCATGCTGTTGTAGTAAATTAAGCAAAGTGACTTCCAACTGTGGGATCTCTGAATAAAGACCAGGTGAACAGAAGGGCAGAGGAGATATCAGATTAGTGTTTCTGTGTTCACAGACTAATTCCTACAGTTTTCTCTCCATCAGTTTAATGAATATTATTCTTTGTAGGAGATTCCGTTGCTTACTTACTTGGGTTAGACAAAATGCTGCATTAGTCTATTAGTGTAAGATGGTGCAGTAGCAGTTATCATTAGTTTGAATACTTTTAGGATCCAAGAAAATAAACCAAATGAAATAATAAAAAATGACAACTATTTCATTTCCTTTAGAAACAAACCTATGTTTGGTAAAGCTGGCATGTCACTTTCCCCTAGCATTTGTAGAAGTAAATGTCAGCAATAAAGGTTGCAGGAAGTAGTGTTATAGAAAAACTGTGTCCCACATTCCTTTTGAGAGTCATTTCTCAAGGCATCATTTTTGGGAATTTGCAATACTCATTTTTATGTTTGCTTTTTCTTCATCTATTCAGAGATTTTTTTGTTTATATTCCCCAATAGAAGATGTCAATTTTTACATATAAATTAATCTTTTTTTTGCCTTTGATACAAGGTGACACATAAACAATAAAGAGTTTTACAAATGCTTTAAAATTCATAATGAGTTGAAAATGTCCTTTCAGTACTTATCACATTTGAATCTTAATTGCCAGAAAATCATGTGCAAGAGTAGAGAAAAAAATCTTCTCCAATGTGTGATTAACACAATGAATCCAGCACAGCAAACTAAAAATATATTTTATTTACTTTTTAGACTTTTTTTTACCACAAATTCCTTTTGAAAGTGCCACACTTAGCTGATGAATTAAAATAGTTTCCTTACTGATCCCTGATTTGTAGATTCAATGAATTCAAAGGAACTTCAAGAAATAGTTTACCCTTAAACTTATCCAAACAGAATTTTCCCATAAAATATATTTAATTAGGGGCGGCTAGGTGGCGTAGTGGATAAAGCACCAGCCTTGGAGTCAGGAGTAACTGGGTTCAAATCTGGGCTCAGACACTTAATAATACCTAGCTGTGTGGCCTTGGGCAAGCCACTTAACTCCATTTGCCTTGCAAAAATCTAAAAATAATATATTTAAATAAAGGCAAGTCATTCTCTGAGTCAAATATTTACAATGTTGGGAAAGTCATTGTTGCCAATAACAGCCCTTTCTACTTTTGAATGGAACAAATTTTTAGGTTTTTTATGTAACAAAGTAAAAATCTATCATTCTGCAATATTTCCATTGTTAACATTTCTGGCTTTGGAGACAGAGGAATAAAAATACAAGACTGAACTTTTTTTCCTTATGATAGCCCTTCAAATTATCCCTCTCAAGATTTGCATGAACTGATGCTGAGTGAGATGAGCAGAACCAAAATTCACTGTATACCCTAACAACAACATGGGGGCGATGATTAACCTTGATGGACTTGCTCATTCCATCAGTGCAACATTTAGGGACAATTTGGGGCTCTCTGCAAAGGAGAATACCATCTGTATCCAGAGAAACAACTGTGGAGTTTGAACAGAGATCAAGGACTACTATCTTTAATTCAGAAAAAAAAAAAACCCTGATATCTTGTTGTCTGATCTTGCTATCTCTTATACTTTGTTTCTTCCTTGGTGATATGATTTCTCTCTCATTACATTCAATCTTGATCAATGTATACCATGGAAACAATGTAAAGACTGACAAATTGCTTTCTGGGTGGGGTGGGGGGAGGGAAGTAAGATTAGGGGAAAAAATGTAAAACTCAAAATAAAATTGTTTTAAAAAAGAAGAAATCATAGGGAACTCAGAAATTAGCCCAGCACCCCCTACAGTCTATATAATAGAATCTATCTGTTCATTCCTCTGGATTCTTCAATAGAGCCATCTCATTGATGTCAACATGCCCTTCAACAGTGAAGCTCTCATACCATCTGTACATTCTTATTTTGTGTGATTATCATTCATGTCTTCTTGTAACACTCCTATGAGGGTTTACTTAACTTACTAAGGATCTTTCTCTAGATCTCAACTCTTTAAATTGATATCAGTGAAATAGATTGGTTATCTGTCATCCAAATCTTCTTTTCTACTTAGCTTTCCAATGACATTTCTTTTAAACTGCCTCTTTCCATCTCTACATTGAATAGTGTAGTGGATAGAGAATAGCCCTGGAACCTGAAGGACCTTAGCTTAAATCTGGCCTCAGACACTTGACATTTACTTGCTGTGTGCCCTTGGCTCAGTCATTCAACCCTGATTGGCTCACATTCAGGGACATCTCCAGTTGTCCCGATCCATATCTGTTCTGGATCCACTGGACCCAGACGACTGTGTAAAAGAATGTGAGGCTGGTGATTTAGCCCAGCACCCCCTCATTCAAATCCAATTAACTTGCTTGTTATGGCATCATCTCCCTGATGACATAGTCTTTTTCAAGACTTTGTCCTTGCAGAAAATATCAACAAATTAGTCAGTAAAATTTTTTTTTGTGTGTCTACTATGTTCCAGATATTCTGTTAAGCACTACAGATAGAGGGATACAAAGGAAAAAAAATTAGACACTCCCTGTCCTCAAGAAGCTTACAATCACATGGAGGAGATGACATGAGAAGAACTAAGTAGAAATAAGCTGAATACAAAACAAATAGAAACTAATCAATAGAGGAAAGGACAAACCCAACCTTCTATCAAGGATCTCTCAGTCTAATTAGAGGCAGAGAAATTTAAGCCACAATGTACAAATACAATATATTTGGATAAATTTGAAATGGTCAATAGAAGAACACTAGAATTGATGGTATTAGGGAAAAACTTCTTGTAGAAGGTTGGATTTCAGTTAGAATTTGAAGGAAGCCAGGGAAATCAAGAGGTGGAGATAAGAAGGGAGAAAATTCCAGTCATAGGAGTAATATATCCACCATACTACACTCCATTGTCCTTCAATCATTGACAGCTGTAGTGTTTCATACACACATGACAATACAATAAAAATATTGTTGCATATGGGCATTATAAATACATAATGGACCTCACTTCCACACAGCTAAAGCTGTAATTTGATACAAATATTTTGCAAACCAATTTGGAATTATGTAAGAAGATTCATTAATTTGTTCATATCTTTTGACCAATGTGATGTCATTATCTGGCATATACCTCGAGGAGGCCTAAGATGAGTCCTATATATACCAATACACTCATAGCAGCCCTTTATATTGTAGCAAAAGAAATAGAAATAAATGGATGACCATCAATTGGGAAAGGGCTGAACAAACTGTGAAAATGAATGTGATGGAACAATATAAGAAACAATAAATAAAAGGAACTCAGAGAGCCATGCAAGATTTGGGAAGAACAAAGAAAACAAAACCAAGAAAACACACAATGATTATTGTAAATGAAAAGAACACTAAAGAAAGTCATAAATAGATTAATTGCAGTGATCAATTATGATCCAAGGGAACAGATATGAAGCATCTTTGTTTCTCACAATTAAGAGAAATGAACTATGACCTCTGAATATTTCATTTACATTATGAAAATTTATTATTTCATTGTGCCATTCACAATTTTGATCAGTTTTGTTTAACAGATTTTTATTTTTATTTATTTTTGTTAAAGGAAAATAACTGTGAACAAGAAATAAGTTCAGGGGGAGGAAAAAGCATCAATAAACTCTGATAAAATTAAAAAAAAACAAATTATCCCTTCTCAAAAATTTTTCTTCTCATCAAAACTCAGCCAGTTCCTTGAACAAATATTCCGGCATGTTCTCCAAACCTATTTTAAACTATTACTAATACTCCTCTGAATGAACTTAAGTTTACCAATATCCTTCATAAAATGTTGATCTCAGAAATAAGCCTCTTATTCAAGGTGTGTTCTGACCAAAGAAGAATATAACAAAGCTATCAGTTGCTTCTTCCAAACATTATACCACTACTAAAGTAGCATTAATCTCAATTAAGATCAATGGAAAACTTCTTTGTTTTGATCCCAAAGAGATGGTAAAAAAAGGAGAAAAGTCTCACATGTAAAAATTAATTTATAGCAGCAATTTTTGTAGAGACAAAGAATTGGAAATTGAGGGGATGTCCATCAATTGGGCAATGGTTGAACAAAACATAGTGTATGAATGTGATGAAAAATTGTTATTCTGATGCTGTGTGATGTGAGGAGAACCAAGAGAACAGTGTACACATTAACAGCAACATTGTGTGATGATCAACTATGATGAACTCTCAGCAGTTAGGGGATCAAGGAAAATTCTAAAAGACTTGTAATGGAAAATGCCAAAAATGCCATCCACATCCAGAGGGAAAAATAAATTAATATCTGAATGCAGACCAAAGCATACTATGTACACATTTGGTGAACTTTGAATATTATTTAATTTTATTTTTTAATTACATGCAAATATAGTTTTCAAAATTCATCTTTTTATAATCTTTTAAGTTCCACATTTTACTACCTCTGTTCCTTCCCTGCACTCTCCACATGACAACTAGTATTCTGAGATGTTTTACATGTAAACTCATGTTTAGTAAATTTTCATATTATTCATTTTATGAAAGAAGAAATCAGAACTAAATAAACAAAAACAGGATTAAAAGAAAAAAAAACATGAAAACAAGTTTTTAAAAGTGAAAATAGTATGCTTTGATCTACATAGATTTTCCTCTGGTTAGGGATGCCATTTTCCCCTCACAGGTCATTTAGGTCTTGTTTTACTGAACTGCTGAGAGGAGCTAAATCTATCTTTGTTAATCATCACACAATGTTGTTGTTAATATGTATAATGTCCTCCTGTTTCTGTTCACTTCACTCAGCATCATTTCATGCAAATATTTTCAGACTTTTCTGAAATATAACTGCTCATAATTTCTTACAGAAAAATAGAATTCTATCACATTCATATGACAAAATTTGTTCAGCCGTTCTCCAGTTAATGGGCATCCCTTCAATTTCCAGTTCTATTTTCACTTTTAAATTTGATTTTTTCCCATGTTTTTTCTTTCCCCGTTAGTTCTGAATCTTATTCCATAACATGACTAATATAAAAGTTTAGTAACATGAGTTTAATCACTGTAATGCAGAGGGGGAGGGAAGGGAAAGAACCAGAAAATTGTGAAAATCAAAAGCTTAAAAAAAAGATCAATGTGGCAAGCAATCTTTCCTGCCTTCTTATTCTCTTCAAGATTAGAGAGGGTTTCAAACACTCAGAGAAAGAAACCAGCACCTCCTACTGGCTGGGTCTTGGAATTACTAAGCCAAATGAACAAAGTCTCTAGGGTTTTCAAAAGCAAACCTCTGAGAGCCAGCCCCTTCCTCCAAACACAAGATCCTAGGAAGATGAAGAAAGGCCAATAAAAAGGGAGGTCCATGGAAAATTTCTTAAAGGAAACCGATTCTAACCCAGTGAGAGCTAGCACTCCTGAGGAGAATATGAATTGGTCTCCAACCCAGAAACACTTTCTGGAAGAAATCAGGAAGGAGTTTAAAAATCAATTGGAAAAATTGAGAAAAGAAACTCAAGAGAATATTAACATGCTGCAAGAGAAAATTAACATCTCCCAACAAGAAAAAAAATCCTTGGAAACTACAATTGTACAAATACAAAAAGAAAATAATTCTCTCAAAACTGCACTTGGGCAAATGGAAATCTCCTTTAAAAATAGAATTGGCCAATTGGAAAAGGGGTTGCAAAAAGAAAATGAAAATTCTTCTCTAAAAAAGATAGAAATCTGTGAAAATAATGACTTCATGAGACAACAAGATTCAATTAAACAAAACCAAAATATGGAAAAAATAAATAAAAATGTAGAATAACTCATCAACAAAACCACTGACATTAAGAATAGATCAAGAAGGAACAACCTGAAAATCATAGGTCTTCCTGAAAACATTGACCAAAACAAAAGCCTGGACTTAATATTACAGGATTTAATGATGAAAAACTGCCTTGATATCATGGAAACAGAAGGCAAAATAGTTATTGAAAGAATACATCAGTCCCCTCTAGAAAGAAATCCTAAAATGAAAACATCAAGGAATATTGTGGCCAAATACCAGAATTATTGGATAAAAGAGAAAATCCTACAAGCAGCCAGAAAGGAAAAGAATTTAAATACAAAGGAACCACAGTAAGGATTATGCAGGACCTGGTTGTATAAACATTACGGGATCAAAGTGCTTGGAATGAGATATTCCAAAGAGCCAGGGAGCTTGGAATGCAGCCAAGAATTGACTGTCCAGTAAAACTGAGTTTTTACTTCCAGGGGAAAAGATTCCCACTTAACAAAATTGGAACTCCCAACATTTCCTGATGAAAAGACCAGAGTCAAATAGAAAATGTGGACATCAAACAGGAGTCTCAAGAGACACATGAAAAGGTAAAAATAAAATCTAAAAAAATCTGCTATCTAATATTATGAAACTGGCTATATCCCCACCTGGGAGAAAGATTTTCATAACTTTTGAGATTTGTAACTCTATAAGAGAGAATATACTTACCAGAATTGATAGACACTCATGATTTATCCATGAGATTGTTATCCAATAAGATGAAACTGACTAAATCCCTACCTGTGAGAAAAACTCTAATAATTCTCCAGAATTGTATCTCTATTGAAGAGAATATACTTAGCCAGAAGTGATGAAAACTCATGATATTCTACCACTCAGATAGAATGATTTGAAAACAATACCTCCTTAAGAAGGGGGACAGTAAGAAGATGGGAGGATGGAAGAGATTGAATGGGGTAAAGCTCATTACATTAAGCGGTACAAAAGACCTATTGCAATAGAGGGGAAGAAGGGAGGAGAAGAGAATAACCTGAATCTTCCTTTCATCAGACTTGACTTAAAGTCAACTTATACACACTCAGTTGAGCTAAGAATCTTATCTTACCTTTCAGATATTAAAAGGGTAAAAGGGGTGGGGATAAAAAGGGGAACTAACAGAAGGAAGGGAAGGAAGAAGGGGAAAAGGGAAAGGGGAAAGAAAGGGGAGGGGGTTGATATAGGAGGGCAAATGCACTGAAGATGGCCATATTAAGAAACAAAACTGGGGAATATGGATAAAGGGGAAAAAGGGGGGAAATACAAACAGAAGGAAGATAGCATGGAGGGCAAGAAAGAGTAATTATAACTTTGAATGTGAATGGGATGAACTTTACCTTAAAACATAAGCAGAAGCGGAGTGGATTAAAAACAAGAATCCTACAATATGCTTCTTACATGAAACCAATTTGAAGCAGAGAGATACATAAAGGGTACAGGTAAAAGGCTGGAGCAAAATATATGTTGCATCAGCTGAAGTGAAAAAAGCAGGGGTAGCAATCCTTATTTCAGACAAAGGAGTTGCAAAAATAGATAGCTTTAAAAGAGATAAGGAAGAAAACTATATCCTCCTAAAAGGTAAAATAGACAATAAAGTAATTTCAATACTAAATATATATGCACCCTCTTGCATAGCATTGAAATTCATAGAGAAGAAATTGAAAGTACTACAGGAAAACATAGACAGTAAAACTCTACTAGGGAGAGACCTCAACCTCCTGCTATCAGATTTAGAGAAATCTAATCATAAAATAAACAAAAAGGAAGTTAAGGAGATAAATAGATTGTTAGAAAACCTAGATATGATAAAGTTATGGAGCTAATTGAATGGGGATAGAAAGGAATATACTTTTCTTTCTGCAGTAAAAGGCACTTACACAAAATATGACCATGTAAAAGGGCATAAAAATCTAATAATCAATTGCAGAAAGGCAGAAATAACGAACACACCTTTCTTAGATCATAAGGCCATAAAAACCATATGCAGTATTGGGCCAGGAACCTCATTTTAAAGAATGAGTGGATCAAACAAAAAATTATAGGATTAATTATTTCCTTCTAGATAATTAGAATAATGAAACAACATACCAAAACCTATTGGATTCACACAAGACAGCTGTCAGGGGATGTATTATATCTTTAAATATTTATATAAATAAAATAGAGAAAGAGGAAATCAATAAACTAAATATGCAATTAAAACGTTTGAGCAAGAACAAATTAAACCCCCCAATTAAATAGCTGATTAGAAATTCTCAAAATTAAAGGAGAAATTAATATAATTGAAAGCAAGAAAACTTTGGAACTAATAAATACAACCAAGACTTTAAGAAAAAAACAATAAAATTGATAGACTTCTGATCAATGTTATCAAAAAAGAAAGAAGATAACCAAACTGCTAGTATCATAAATGAAAAAAAAAGTGAACTCACCAAGAATGAGGATGAAATTAAAATAATAATTTTGTATTATTTTTCCCAACTTTATGCCAATAAATCTGACATTCTAAGTAAAATGGATGAATATTTACAAAAATATAAATTGCCCAGCTTAAATGAAGAGGAAATTAAATGCCTAAATAATCCTATCTCATTAAAAGAAAAGATATCCAGGGCCAGATGGATTCACAAGTGAATTCTATCAAACATTTAAGGAACAATTGGTTCAAATTCTCTATCAACTCTTTGCAAAATGGTTGAAGATGGAACTCTTGTCTAATTCTTTCTAAGATACCAATATGGTGCTGATATCTAGTCCAGGAACAGTTAATACAGAGAAAGAAACTTATAGACCTATCTCCCTGATGATTATAGATGCAGAAATCTAAAATAAAATCATAGCAAAATGACTACAATCAGTTATCACTAGGATAATACATTATGACCAAGTAGGATTTATCCCAGGAATGCAGGTTTGGTTCAATATTCGGAAAATTGTTAGTAAAATTAATTTTATCAATAACAAACCTATCAGAAAATCATATGATTATATCAATAGGTACTGAAAAAGCTTTTGACAAAATAAAGCACCCATTCCTACTAAAACACTAGAGAATGTAGGAATAAATGGATTGTTCCTTTAAAATAATAAGCAGTGTCTGTCTGAAAGCATCAACAAGCATCATATGCAATGGCGATAGGCTAGAGACATTCTGATAAGATCGGGGGTGGAACAAGGGTGCCTATTATCAGCACTACTTTTCAATATTAAATTGGAAATAATAGCTTCAGCAATAAGGGATGAAAAAAGAAATTGAAGGAATTAGAATTGGGAAGGAAGCGACAAAACTCTCACTCTTTGCAACTGACAGGATGGTATAGCAAGAGAATCCCAAAAAATCATCTAAAAATTACTAGAAATAATAAGCAATTTTAGCAAAGTTTCAGAATATAAAATAAACCCTCCTAAATTCTCAACATTTCTAAATATGAATAGCAAGATACAGCATAAAGAGTTAGAAAGAGAAATCCCATTCAAAGTAACCTTAGACAATTTAAAATACCTGGGAGTCTACTTACCAAGGCAGACTCAGAAAGTTTTTGAAAACAATTACAAAACACTTCTCACACAAATAAAATCATAATTAAATAACTGGTAAAACATCATCTGTTCATGGATAGGTCGAGCTAATATAATTAAAATGACAATACTATCAAAACTAAACTACTTGTTTAGTGTCCTATCATTCAAAATTCCAAAGAACTTATTTCAATGAGTTAGAAAAAAAATTGTAAGTAAATTCGTATGGAGAAACAAAACATCAAAAATTTCCAGGGATTCAATGAAAAAAAGTGCAAAAGAAGGTGGGTTAGCCTTAACAGATCTAAAATTATATTATAAAATGTAAGTCATCAAAACTGTCTGCTATTAGCTAAGAAATAAATTATTGGATCAATGGAATAGACTAGGTGCAATAGCAGGAAATGTTTATAATAATCTGCTGTTTTATAAACTCAAATAGTCCAGCTATTGTGATAAAAACTATTGGGAAAATTGAAGTTAGTATGGAAGAAACTTAGATTAGACCAACACATCACACCCTATACAAAGATAAGATCCAAATGGATACAGGATCTAGACATAAAAAGCAATACTATAATCAAACTAGAAGATCAAGGACTAGTTTACCTATAGAGCTATGGAAAGGGAAGCAGTTTATTATCACAGAAGTGATGGAGAACATCATTAAAAACAAACTAGATATTTTTGATTACACTAAATTAAAAAGGTTTTTTGCAGACATATCCACTGTAATTAAGATCAAAGGAAATGCAGTACACTGGGAAACAATTTTGACAATTTGTATTTCTGACATCAGGATCATTTCTAAAAAGTAAAGAGAACTGAGTCAAATTTCCAAATTAAAAAGAGCCATTTCCCATTTGACAAATGGCAGTTTACAGATGAGGAAAGCAAAGAGATCCATAGACATATGAAAAATTGCTCTAAATCATTACTTATTAGAGAAATACTAATTAAAGCATCTCTGAGGTACCACCTCACACCTCTCAGACTGGCCAATATGACCAGAAAGGACAATGATCAATGTTGGAAGGGCTGTGGGAAGTCTCAGAAACTAATACATTGTTAAAAAAGCTGTGAACTCATTCAACCTTTGTGGAGAGCAATTTGGAATTTCGCCCAAAGGGCAACAAAATGTGCATATCCTTTGATCCAGCAATATCACTACTGTGTCTATGTCCTGAAGAGATTATGAAAAAGAGTAAAAATATCACTTGTACAAAAATATTCATAGCAACCCTGTTTGTGGTGGCAAAGAATTTTAAATTAAGTGAATGTCTTTCAATTGGGGAATGGCTTAACAAACTGTGGCATATGTAGGTCATGGAACACTATTGTTCTAGTAGAAACCAGGGAAGCCTGGAAGGACTTGCATGAGCTGATGCTGAGTGAGATGAGCAGAAACAGGAAAAACTGTACACCCTAACAGCAACATGAGGATGATGATCAACCTTGATGGACTTGCTCATTCCATCAGTGCAACAATCAGGGACAATTCTGGGATATCTGTGATGGAGAATACTGTCTGCATCCAAAGAAAGAACTTTGGAGTTTGAACAAAGACTATTGCCTTTAATTTGGAAAAAAAAAATTATCTTATTATGTAATTTTGCTCTCCCTTATTTTTTTCCCTTAAGGATATGATTTCTCTCTCATAATATTCAACTTAGATGAATGTATACCATGGTAACAGTGTAAAGACTGACAGACTGCTGTCTGTGGGGGGGGGGTGGGGGTGGGAGGAGGAAATCAACTTTAGGGGAGAATAAGTAAAATCCTTGAAAAAAAAAGAGCCAATATTTTCAAGATCAGTTTGTTCTAGACCAACTGATTTTAGTATAAGATTGTTGAAGTAAGTAATAGATTAGTATGGGTATAAGGTACCTAGATTTTTAGGGTAAAACATTTCATAACATATGTCATGCTATCATTTTTTAAGTAATAGGAAATTATTGAGTACTCAACATCAGAATTAATTAAATTCAGCACAGTCTGAAAGGCCAAACTTACAGTCATTAATTGTGGAATGTCAGTTTGACAAGATTTTTTCAGACATGTTTTACTGGAATCTGGACTCTGTGCTATTTCACTTTTTATGAGGCTTGGAAAAAACTGTAGTTTACATCCTCACAAAAGTTATGATAACAAAAAGATAAGAAAGATAGCTAACACAATGGATAACTAAGGCATCTGCAAAAATACTGGAATTAATATAGTAAGAAAACTTTTGAGGTATAAAAAACCCATAAATGTGATATATTTTTATTATATATTACATAAAGAAAATTTTTTGTTTTATTAAATCTGACTCTCACTAACAGATTATTTTATATACTATATATTATATAAGTATGTATATAATATAAACTAATTCTGTTACTTGATATATAACAACCTTATAGTAGTATAATAATTTTTATCTTAAATTCATTTTATATCACATTCTATAAATGTATGTAAAATCTTTATTTTTAGAATCCAAATATTAAATTTGTATTCAGTAAAAATAACAGACCTCAAATCAGAATAAAATATTGAGGGGAATTAGGTTAGCTGAAACTTCAAAATGAATGAATAATGTGAAAGCCTGGAATAGGATGATGACATCAGGGATGTGATGTAATGCCATGACATGAATGTGAATTGAATAGTCTTTTAATTTGGCCTTTTAAACAATTCTGAATCCAGTTAACTTCTATTATCTACCCAGTATCTTCTCATTAG
The DNA here is from genome assembly GCF_037893015.1 of Macrotis lagotis. Taxonomy (NCBI): domain Eukaryota; kingdom Metazoa; phylum Chordata; class Mammalia; order Peramelemorphia; family Peramelidae; genus Macrotis; species Macrotis lagotis. The sequence continues at coordinate 507,211,123 of NC_133666.1, forward strand.
TTAAAGAAAGAATTGCATGAATAATATATCATCTTTTGCTCTAAAAATGTAGACTACATGCATATCAGCAGTCCTCTAATGTATTGCTTCTGCAACTTTGTCAAAAAATCATCTGATCTGGAATGAACTAACTATTTTTGAATATGTTGGATCTTTATGACTATTGCCTTTTCTAGATGTTTATTATTAGTTTTTATTCATCTTTTCTAAAATTTTCCAAGGAGTTAAAATCAAGTTCACTTGCTTATAGTTTACTGAGCCTATTTTCCAGTCTTCCTTTTACAAAATTAACTGAGACATAATTTGATCTTCTCCTTGTATTGCAATAATTCTCTTAATTTCTATTTTTAATAGCACTCACATAGGCTCCACAATTGTGCTTTGCCAATCCCTTTAATTTCTGAAAATGTAGTTTGTACAGACCAGATGACTTAATTCCACCAAGGCCATCTAGTTGTTTTTATTTTAGGAACAGTGTTTCGAAATTGAAAGAGGTCAGATTTAGGTTGGGAGTCAAGAAAAATCTTCCAGATGATCAAAGACCTTGATAAGGGTTTTGAATTGCATTTGAAATTAGTGGATTTTCCCTTTTAGCAGTCAAGCAAAGACTGACAGCTTCTCACATATGTTGCAGCGGAGATTCATTATGGTGTATGGGTTAAACTAGTAGCCTACCTAGTTTCCCTCCAACTCTAATTCTGTTAGTGTCTATATTTCCCCTACTATTTTGTAAAATTCTTGAAAACAGGAATTTTGTTTTTTACTGGTATAGATCAAATTTCTCCCTAAATTAAGTGTTTAATCAATTATTATTATATTATTGCATCTGTAAATTCAAAGTTTTTTTCCATTATAATATAAATCCTATAATGCAGAACACTGCACACAATGGGAATTTAATATGTATCTTCATTGTTAATGCTACTGAGACCTAATTTTAGTTTGTTAATTTGGGCCACTAGGAAATAACCATCCATATACATCTACTCCTGAGATAAAACAAGTCTGGTTGAATGTATTGCTTCTTACCAATAAAATTTAAAATATTCCTTTGCTAAGTGAATTAAAATTCCACTGTGAATCTTCCATGATAAACATCTAATTCGAGGTATTAGGAGTTAATTAGAGACAGTCCAGTAGGAAGTGTGTCATTAAATGCACCTGTGAGATTTCAATAAAAGTGGCTTTTCTAACCTGACAGACAAATGGAGCTTTAATTTATGTAGACCCCTAACTTATAAAAGTTTAAATATTTAATTTTTGCCAGAGGCATCTGCGATCATCTTTCTGTTTCTTTATAAGCTCTGGCTGACCTTGATTTTTTAAGAGGTATGGAAGGAATGTAAGAAAGAAGTTAAGCATTTTGTTTGGGAATAACTTTAAAAGAGTTTTCTCATACAATCTTAAATCTGTTCAACTATAATATGAGTAATCTAAATGTTCTCTAGGGTCCATTGCAGGTTTAAATTTCTATGAAATAAATTAAATTTATCTTTGAAATACTATAATGATATTATCACACAGAATTCTGGAACACAGGAATACTAAACAGCTATGAATAGAAAGATATTCTAGCACATTGAAAATTATTTTTATTCTAAAGAATATGTGTCAGATTTAAGGGAAGTATTATCTAAATAATATCTTAGCAATTCATATGTCCACCTGTAATAATGAAAGATGATTCAGGAAATTCCTAAGAGATGTTATAACTGGTCAAACAAATTCTAGTGAGTCATTTGATTAATTAATTCATTTCCATTGCTCAGTTCAGGTCAGTTATTTCCATGAAGATACTTGCCAGTGATTCTAAGTCATTATATTTCCCTCTACAGTGCATATTCTTCAATTAAAAATCATTTTCTATATTCCTTTTTAATTAACTTTGCAAATCCCCATTACTAGTGATTGTTGAAGACAATAACAAAAACCATAAAATATGAATTATAATGAGTTATTCAAAGCAGTTAAGGATACTATAAGAAATTTAGTTTAATTTTCATATTAACTTGCTATATCCTGTTGAACTTAGTTCTAAAACATCCCCCAGAGTTATCTTCATTCTTTTCCTTTGAATTGTCACAATCTTAGTTCAGATACAGTATCTCTCCCTTGTAACTATGAAAATAGCTTCCTAAAGCTTCTTTCTACTTATACTCATTCTTCATCTCAATAACAATCCTATATTCTGTTGCCTGATTAATCAGATGGATAGCCATTTTTCTTATCATGTCATTCCCTTTCTAAAAAAAAACAATTTGGATTGATTCTTTATTGCTTACTGAGTGAAGATTTCTCCTTAATATTTAATGATCTCTCTTATTTAGCTCCAACCCTACTATCTCACATTATCCTCCTTAAAGGGAATGAATAATAGTGAGAAAATTAAATCTCTAGTGTTTGAATCTGACCCAACTCTTATAATTACAAGCTATATGACCATGGCCATATCCTTATTTGCTCTGATTCAAAGTTGCTCAGTTGTGAAGTGAAAATATTAATTGCCCTCACTCCATCACAGGACTTTTGTGTAAAGGTCTTATGTAAACCTTAAAATGTTATACAAAGAGTCTATAAGTTTTATCATTTTCTGTTTCTGATCCCATGCAGACTCAATTTCTCCACTCTGGGCATTCTCTCTGGCTGTCCCCTATTGTTGGAATGTTCTCATTTCAGGTCAATGACCACTGAGCTCCCTGGCTTCCTTTAAGTACCAAGGTATCCCTCTCCAGTGCCTCTTAATTGCAGGACCTGGTCTCTGTTAATTATTTCCGAATTATCCTGTATATAACTTGTTTTTATGTTGGCTTCCTCATTGCATTGTAAGTTTTGGAGGGCAGACATTGTTTTTTTTGCTTCTGCACATAGGTCTACACATAAGTCATGCTTGAAAAGTGCTTACTGAATAATTATTGATTAAGTGATGATGGAGTAGTCATTTTTTTATTTTTGTAAGACAATGGAGCTTAGTGACTTGTCCAAGGTCATAAAGGTAAGTCAATGTCTGAGGGAGGATTGAACTCAGGTCCTTTGACTCTAGGTGCTCTATCTACTTCACCATCTAGCTGTCTCCCCGAGGACTAGTAATTTTTACTCAAATATATCCAAAGCTCTCATATTGTTCCTTAAACCTACAGTGTATTATTCTCTCTTTTTTTTCTTCTTCAGGAAATATTCCTTGATTGTATAGTTTTCTCATGAAAAGAGCATCTTGATTTCAAAGCGCTTTGATTATCTTACTGGGCACATAGCTGCAAGACATTCCATTGTGTATGATAGTGATATATACATATCTGTGTGTGTATATACACATATATTCACACACATAAACACACACCCCTACACACACACACACACACACATATATATATATATGTATATGTCATCTCTTACTAACAGACTAAATGAAAGGACTGGGCTTTGTCTTTGTAGCTCCATCAGAACTTAGAACAGTGCAGATGCTCATTTCAATTTGTTAAAAAAAGTTAAATATTGCATAAAAGTACTGAATTCAAGCCTTATTACAGACTCAGTTCATTTAGAAGGATGGATGATGGTCAAATGATGATGAAATACAGAGAACAATAATTAAACAGTTTGCTATTCAATAAATGAAACCAAAACTCACAACATGAAAACAGATTTACTTAAAGAACTCTGTCTAGAAATCATTAGGAGGAAAGCATTTAGATTTTTAAAAAATTGTTTATTTTCGTCTATATTAACATGTATATTTTTGAGGTTCAGAATTTCCTTCCACCCCCTCTTCCCACCTCCCTCCTCTCAGTGATGAACAGTCAGGTTAGCACTGTACATACATATTTTGATGACCATAATTACAGATTAGAAATTTTCGATATGAGGAATTAGGATTAAGGGAAAGAGATACTGAAGAGATAATTTTTTATAAAACATTTATCATATTCTGAAGGGTTGCTTTTGTGAGTTTTGTTTTGCTTTGGTTTTCTTCCTCTGGTTAGGGATAATACAGTCCATAGCCATTCTAATAGGGTTGCCCTAACTCTCTGGACTGCTGAAAGGAGCTGCTCCTATCAAGGTTGTTCATCTCACAACGTCATTGTTAATGTGCACATTGTTCTCTTGGTTCTACTCCCTTCGCTCAGCATCAGATCCTATATGTCATTCCATTCTTCTCTAGAGTCTGACCATTTATGGTTTCTTATATAACAATAATATTCCATAGTATTCATGTCCCATAGCTTGTTTAGCCATTCCCCAATTGATGAGCATCCCTTCAATTTCCATTTTTTTGCCACTACAAAAAGAACTGCTATGAATATTTTGTAATATCTTTTATAATTTCTCATGGCTATAGACCTAAAATTAGAATTGCTGGGTCAAAGGGTATGAACAACTTTATTGCTCTTTGGGAATAGTTCCCTATTGCTCTCCAGAAAGTTTGGATCTATTCACAAATCCACCAGCAATGTATCAATGTCCCAATCCTCTCACAATCTCTCCATCATTGATTATTTTCCCTTTTTCTCTTCTTAGCCAATCTGATAGGTGTAAGATGATACCTCATTGTTGTTTTAATTTTCATTTTTCTAATTAACAATGATTTGGAGCATTTTATCATATCATTAGATATATATATATATATATATATGTATATATATATATATATATGTATATCTTTAATTTCTTCATTTGAAAATTTTCTATTCATATCGTTTGACCATTTATCAAATAGAAAGTGATTTGTGTCCTTATAAATTTGATTTAATTCTATATATAGTTTAGCAATGAGACCTTTATCAGTGCTCCTACTTGTGAAGATTGCTTCCTAGATTTCTGCTTTTCATCAAATTTTGTCAGCATTGATTTTCTTAGTGCAAAAAATTTAAATTTAATAGTCAAAATCATTCATTTTGTAGTTTTTAATGTGCTCTAATTTTAATTTGGTCATAAATTTATCCCCTTCCCATAGATGTGATAGAGTATTTCTTGGACTATTAATTCATCTATAGCATCACTGTTTATGTATAAATCCTGTACCCATTTTGACCTTATTTAATATAGGGTGTGAGATATGAATCTATGCCCAAATTTTGTCATACAATTTTCTATTTTTCCCAACAATTTTTGTCAAATAATGAGTTCTATTCCAGAAGCTGATGTCTTTCGGTTTGTAAATAGTAGATTGCTCTAGTCATTTACTGAAAATTCTTTAGAGCCTATCCTATTACACTGATCCATTACTCTATTTCTGAAGCAATATCAAGCTGTTTTGATGACTGCTGCTTTATAGTATAGTTTTAGATTGGGTAGAGCTAAGCCACCTTCTTTTTCAGTTTTTTTCCCATCAGTTCTGTTGTTCTTCTTGCCCTTTTGTTGCTCCAGATGAAATTTTTAAATTTTTTAAAATATTTTATTTATTGTGAGTTTTGCAATTTTCCCCCCTAATCTTACCCCCCCCAGAAGGAAATTTGCCAGTCTTTACATTGATTCCATGGTATACATTGATCCAAATTGAATATGATGCGAGAGAAATCATATTCTTAAGGAAGAAACATAAAGTATAAGGATAGCAAGGTCACACAATAAGATCAGTTTTTTCCTAAATTAAAGTTAATAGTCCTTGATCTTTGTTCAAACTCCACAGTTCTTTCTCTGGATACAGATGGTATTCTCCATTGCCAATAGCCCCAAATTGTCCCTGACTGTTGCACTGATGGAATGAGCAAGTTCATCAAGGTTGATCATTGCCCCCATGTTGCTGTTAGGGTATACAGTGTTTTTTTCTGGTTCTGCTCATCCCACTCTGCATCAGTTCATGCAAATCCCTCCAGGCTTTCCTGAATTCTCATCCCTCCTGGTGTCTAATAGAACAATAGTGTTCCATGACATACATATCCCACAGTTTGCTAAGCCATTCCCCCATTTTTAAGGACATTTACTTGATTTCCAATTCTTTGCCACCACAAACAGGGTTTCTATGAATATTTTTGTACAAGTGGTGATTTTACCCCTTTTCATAATCTCTTCAGGGTACAGACCTAGTAGTGGTATTACTGGAATAAAGGGTATGCACATTTTTGTTGCCCTTTGCGAGTAGTTCCAAATTACTCTCCAGAAAGGCTGGATGTGTTCATAGCTCCACCAACAATGTAATAGTGTCACAGATTTCCCGCAACCCTTCCAACAATAATCATTATCATTTCTGGCCATATTGCCCAGTCTGAGAGGTGTGCAGTCGTACCTCAGAGAAGCTTTAATTTGCATTTAAAGCATTTTTTCATATGATTATGGATCACTCTGATCTCCTCATCCGCAAATTGCCTTTGCATATCCTTTGACCATTTGTCAATTGGTGAATGGCTTTTTTTTTTTTAATTTTTACTCAGTTATCTGTATATTTTAGAAATGAGTCCTTTGTCAGAAACTTTAATTGTAAAGATTGTTCCTTAGTTAACTACATTTCTTTTGATCTTGGTTACAGTGGTTTTGTCTGTGCAAAAGCTTTTTAATTTAATGTAATCAAAATCATCTAGTTTGTTTTCAGTGATGTTCTCCATCTCTTCCTTAGTCATAAACTGCTTCCCTTTCCATAGATCCGACAGATAAAAAATCCTTGATCTTCTACTTTGCTTATAGTATTGTTTTTTATGTCTAGATCCTGTATCCATTTGGATCTTATCTTGGTATAGGGTGTGAGGTATTGCTCTAATCTAAGTTTCTTCAATACTTTCTTCCAATTTTCCCAGTAGGTTTTATCAAAGACAGAGATTTTGTCCCAGTAGTTGGACTCTCTGGGTTTACCAAACAGCAGATCACTATAATCATTTCTTGCTATTGCACCTAGTCTATTCCACTGGTTCACCACCACTCTATTTCTTAGCCAATACCAGACAGTTTTGATAACTCATGCTTTATAATGTAATTTTAGATCAGGTAGGGCTAAGCCACCTTCTTTTGCAATTTTTTCATTAAATCCCTGGAAATTCTTGACTTCTTATTTCTCCATATGAATTTATTTACTACTTTTTCTAACTCATTGAAATAATTTTTGGAATTTTGATTGGTAGGGCACTAAACAGGTACTTTAGTTTTGGTAGGAATGTCATTTTTATCCGCTTAGCTTGACCTATCCATGAACAGTTGATGTTTGCCCAGTTATTTAAATCTGATTTAATTTGTGTGAGAAGTATTTTATCTTTGTTTTCAAAAAGTTTCTGAGTCTGCCTTGGCAAATAGACTCCCAGGTATTTTATATTGTCTGAGGTTACTTTGAATGGGATTTCTCTTTCTAGCTCTTCCTGCTGTATCATGCTAGTCATATATAGAAAAGTTGATGATTTATGAAGGTTTACTTTATATACTGCAACTTAGCTAAAATTGGTAATTGTTTCCAGTAGTTTTTTGGATGATTTCTTGGGATTCCCTAGGTATGCCATCATGTTATCTGCAAAAGTGTGTTTGTCTCTTCCTTCCCGAATCTAATTCCTTCAATTTCTTTTTCTTCTCTAATTGCTGAAGCTAACATTTCTAATATGATATTGAATAATAGTGGTGATAATGGCCATCCTTGTTTCACCCCAATCTTATAGGGAATGCCTCTAGCCTCTCCCATTTGATATAATGCTTGTTGATGGTTTCAGATAGATACTGATTATTATTCTAAGGAACAGGCCATTTAATCTTACACTCTCTAGTGTTTTTAGTAGGAATGGGTGCTATATTTTGTCAAAAGCTGTTTCAGCATCTATTTATATAATCATATAATTTCTGATATTTTGGTTGTTGATATAATTAATTATACTAACAGTTTTCCTAATAGTGAACCAACCCTGCATTCCTGGGATTAAATCTTAATTGGTCAAAGTGTATTATCCAGATGAATTTTGTTACAACTTTTTCTAACTTGCTAAAGTAGTTATTTGATAATTTGATTGATAAGGCACTGAATAAATAATTTAATTTGTATAGAATTGCCATTTTTTATATATATTAGATCGACCTAACCATAAGCATTTGACATTTTCCCAGTTATTTAGTTCTGATTTTATTCTGGTGATAAGGGCTGAAGGGTTAATACCCATTCTGATCCTGGGCAAGGCCATATGCTGCTTCACCCACCCATGGTCCCTCATCACCTTTGCATGAACTTGGATGTTTCTGTGTGTGCCCAGTACTCCTTTTAGGAACTAACCATTCCTGGATTTTGAATCTTGGGAGCATTGGCTTCCCACCCAGAGGTTCAATTTTTAATTAATTTCATAACCTTGACTGTGAGTCTTCCCGGGTCATTCATGTACTCTTCACATGTCCTGCTTAAGTGACAACAAAGCTTATATAAGCCTATTGGCAATGTGCCACCTTTGTCTGGGACCTCTTAAAAGTCCTTAACATTGGACAGCTTCTCAGAGTTTCACCCATGGAAAATACGGTTTGGCTGGGACATTTTCCCAATTGCGACTCTGAAAGACTAATTTGGAACTTCCCAGCCACTGTGGATTTAGATGTTGGTTCTCCCCTGATTGGTGATGTTTTCTTTTAATATCTATTTTTATATAGGCTTTGCTCATCTTTTTATTATATTGGGACTTATTGGTTACTTTTGCTGTAAAACTGATTTATTTCTACCTATTTTATAATCACTTTATTAAACATACTTTTTTTTTTTTGCTTCTTGATGTTAAAGCGTAGTTTTGTAGGAGTGAATAGAAACCCAAACTCCTTAATCAAACAAGGGCTTTATAATTGTGTACATACAGTTTCTGGATTTGTCTTGGGAGATAGATTCCAAGATATTTAATGTTGTTCATAGTTATTTTAAATGGAATTTCTCTTTCTATCTCTTATTCTTGGGCTTTGTTGTTCGTATATAGAAATTCTGATTATGTATGTGAGTTAATTTTATACCCTGCTACTTTGCTGAATATATTAATTGTTTCAAGGAATTTTTTTTAGATGTTTTTCTTGGGTTCTCTAGGTATACCATTATATCATCTGCAAAGATTGAAAGTTTTGCTTCCTCATTGCCAATTCTGATTTTGTCAATTTGTTTTTCTTTTCTTATTGCAACTGCTAGCATTCTAATACTATATTGAATAATAATGTGATAATGGACATCTTTGTTTCACCCCTGATTTTATTGGAAATGCTCTGTGTATCTTTCCATGGAATATGTTATTTGTTGATGGATTTAGATAGATCCTATTAATCATTTTAAGAAAAACTCCATTTATCATTAAACTTTCTAGTGTTTTTAGTAGGAATGGATGTTGTATTTTTAATCCAAGGCTTTTTCAGCATCTATTGAGACAATCCTATGATTTCTCTTTGTTCTGTTATTGATCTGTTTAATTATGTTGAGTGTTTTTCTAATGTTTAATCATCCCTGCCTGCCTGATATAAATACTAACTGATCATGGTCTATTATCCTAGTAATTATTTGCTGTATTCTCATTGTTAAACCTTTATTTAAGAATTTTGCAGATTGGTTTATAATATTCATTGTCTATTTTGGTTCTTCCTGGACTAGGTATCAGTACCATGTTGGTGTCATAAAGGAGTTTGGTAGAACTCTTTCCTCTCCTATGTTTTAAAATAGTTTATGCAGAATAGTAATTTATTGTTTCTTAAATGTTTGGTAGAATTCACTTGTAAATCCATCTGGATCTATCTTTTTCTTAGGGATTTTATTGATGATTTCTTCAATGGTAATCTGGGCAGTTTGTATTTTTATAAATATTCATCCATTTCACTCAAGTTATCCAATTTATTGGCATACAGTTCAGCAAATGGCTCCAAATTATCTCTTTAATTTTCTCTTCATTGGTGGTTAGTTCACCCTTTTCATTTTTAATACTGGTAATTTGGTTTTCTTCTCTTTTTAAAATCAAATTAGCCAAAGGTTTGTCTATTTTATTGTCTTTTTCATGAAACCAACTCAGATTTATTTATGTGAATGATAGTTTTCTTTCTTTCAATTTTATTAATCTCTCCCTTGATTTTTCAGAATTTCTAATTTAGTATTTAATTGGGGATTTTAATTTGTTCTTTTTCTGTTGTTTTAGTTGTATACCCAATTCATTGTTGTCCTTTTTTTCTATTTAATATATATATGCATTTAATGATATAAAGTTTCCCTTAAAACTGCTTTAGTTGCATCCCATAAATTTTGGTTTGATGTCTCATTATTATCATTTTCTTGGATATAATTATTGATTATTTCTATTATTTACTATTTGATCCACCCATTATTTAAGATAAAATTATTGAATTTCCAAAAAGTTCTTCGTTCATTTTTCCATGGCCCTTTATTACATGTAAATTTTTTTTGGCATCATGGTCTGAGATGTGTGTATTTATTACTTTTGCATTTTTTGCATTTGATTATAAGGCTTTTGTGACCTAGTACATGGTCAATTTTGGTATAGGTTAAAATAGCATTTAGTTGCTGTTCTCATAATCAACCTCTATTCTGTAGGCCTTTTTCAGAAACAATGTCTATGTCAGTGTGCCACTGATTCATCATAAAGAATGAATACATGAAGCACACAGTACCAGTTAAGGAAGCAGGACAGTAAGACTAAGAATCAGAAATTAATTAAAAATATATATAATAATACAAAACACACACTGTCCTGGATGTGAGAGAGGCAACTTGACAAAGTGAATAAATTACCATACTGTTTCAGCCTCTAATGTTTGACAATTCTGTGCTCCCATTCTTTGTTGGAGTCAATGACTTTTTATCTTTTTTTTGAAACCAATCTAGTAACCCTCCCTTCCTTCCTTCCTTCCTTCCTTCCTTCCTTCCTTCCTTCCTTCCTTCCTTCCTTCCTTCCTTCCTTCCCCTTCTTCCTCCCTTCCTTCCTTCCTTCATCCCTCCCCTCCCTTCTCTCTCCTCCTCTCTCTCTCTCTCTCTCTCTCTCTCTCTCTCTCTCTCTCTCTCTCTCTCTCCTTCCTCTTTCTTTCTTTCTTGAAGCACTGGAGGTTAAAAGACGTACCCAGAGTCCCATAGGAAGTAAGTATCAAGTTTGTTAAATTGGATTTGAACTGTTGAGTCCAGAACTGGACCCTATTCATTGTGCAATCTGGCTACCCCCTAGAAACTACTATGGATATGATTAATTTACTCCATTCATGGTTAATATTAATTCATTGTTACTTTTATATTTTTATTTTAATACTTTATATAATAAATTCATTAATTTATCATTATTATTACATAGCTAAAATTGTCACATTTCAATTATTTACATTTTAATTCTATTGTAGTTATTTTGAAAAAAGGTTTCGTTTTGGCTTTCTCCATGTCGGATAATTATATATGGATTTTTTGTTTGACTTTTGAGTGAAGAGCTTTAGAGAAAGTTGGAAGAGATAAGAGGAAAAATAAAATGTACTTTGAAAATTGTATCACTCCAATTCCTCTTTAAAACAAAAGTCCATTTTTAATATGAGTATATTTCTGATAATTCTACATGCTATGAGGCATAAAGAAATGATAGAAACATCAAAAATTAAAGTTGTAGTGCATTCAAAGGATAAAGAAAGGATATATGGCAGGCAGGAGTTTGTGGCAATATATTCCAAATGTGGAATTTATTATAAAGAAACATCATAAAGTATATCAACAGAGAGATGTAGGCTAAAATAAGTCAAAGATATGGAGAGAGAAATAGATAATTGAAAGCCCAAGTGCTCCATTGTCTTATTCTGAAAAGTTATTTTAAAAAATAAACTGGTCATTGAATAAATAATATTCTGGTTCAAATTCCAAACCCATTCCCTAATTAGAAATAGGGACAAATATCATTTATAAGGAAATTGTGAGGATCAAATAAAAATAATATATGTGAATTGCTCTGTAAAGAGTATTGTATTGTTTGCGTCATTATTATCCATGTCTGTCTGTATGTATTATATATATGTATATGTATGTATGTATGTATTATGTATTATATATCTATCCATGTATTCATCTATCTATCTATCATCTATCTATCTAACTAGCTAGCCATCTTCTACTTTGTGCCTAATATATTAACTAAATATCTTTTAGTATATGTTCATTTTGAGCATGCCAAGATTTATTCAGCAAATGTAGAAATAAATTATATTTCTGGTAGTCTTTGGATAAGACAATGAAACCAGATCTCCTTTCTGTTCTATATTAAAGATTATGTGTGAGCTATCCTTCCACTTAACTTTTAGTTCCTGTTGTTCAATTTATACTGAGGATAGCAAGACTGATGTGCTCAGTCATTTTAGTAGTGTTTCGGTTCATTGGTCATTGATCAAAGTGGTAGCATTTATTGAATTTTATAATTAAATTAATATATAGGAGTGTTCCCAACACCCTATAGTTATCAGGACCTTCTGTCCCCTTTTCTACAATTCTTCCCCAATTTTCCTGGAAAGGAACCATAGGATCTGAGGTTTTCATTTTTTGAATGTTGTAGGTTTGTTTCCTAGATTCCCATAACTAAAGTCTTCATGTGTAATGTAAGATCATTGTTGAGGAAACTGCTTTTGACCAATTTTATTTTCAGACAACAGTTTCAATCTGTCATCAGAATTGTGCTCCATTTTTTCTATTGTAGTAAAAATTTTCATACTATCCTTGGCATAGCCCCAAATAACACAGGCTTGCCTAAATATCACAGAAAGTACTCTGTTTTTTTATTGACATTTTGAAATAATTACATTAAAACTTGATTTGCTTTGTCCAATTATACTTTGTCTTAGAACACATGTAAGAATTCCTCCTTTGAAACTGTGAGTAGCAACAATAATTAAAATTATAAATAATTTTGAAAAGATTAGTTTTTTGTCTTTAAAATTCTAATTAAACTATCTGAATTTCTTCAAAACTTTATACCTCTCTAAAACTGATATTTTGTTTATTTGTTTTTGCTGTTTCATTGATATTAAACATTTTGTTTTGCCTTTTAAAATACTCGTTGAAGTAACAAATCTATTTCATAAAAAATTTACTCAGTCTAAATGTCAATCAATGGTCACTGACTTACATGTAGCCACTTTGACCTTGCAAATTCAAGTCAAGTCATTATGACTAGTCATCATATGACTAGTTTGTGTCTTAAGGAGACATTTATAAAAATAATATGTGAAGCAGATAATTGCTTTAGCATCAGATTTTAATAAATAATATTACTAACAACTAGCATTTCTATAACACTCTAAGGTTTGTGCTTGCATTATACCATTTGACCTTCTCAAGAGCATTGTAACATGGGTGCTACTATTTTTCCCACTTTTATAGTCAACTAAACTGAGTTCTAATTGTTGATATATTGCCTTCATTTGATTGTCTACCTGGATTTTGAACTTTGTGTCTGAGCTAATTCCCATATTTCTAACTTTGTTTTTTCTTTGAGTCAGGTTATACATATAAGTCTTTGTCTGACTTAGCAATGATTAATAATTTATAGCCAAAGATTTCCTCACTGAGTGAGGAATTAATGACTCACATAAAACTGATACTAAGTGAAATGAACAGAACAAGAAGAATAATGTACAAAGTGACAGCTACATTATTAGATGATCAACTTAGAGTGACTTAGCTCTTCTCAGCAATATAATGATCCAAGACAATCCAAAAGGCTCATGATGTAAAATGCTATCTGCATCCAGAGAAAGAGCTATAGAGTTTGAATGCATATTGAAGCATACTATTTTCACTTTGGGGGGGGGGTCTATTGGTGCTTTGTAGTTTTTCCTTTTAGTTCTGTTTCTTCTTTCAAAACATGACTAAGATAAAAATATGTTTACATGATGCGACATGTGTAACCTATATCAGATTGCTTGCTGTCTTGGGAGGGGAAATAGGAAGGAGAGAGGGAAAAAATTGAAATTCAAAAATCTTATAAAAATTGATGTTGAAACCTACCTTTACATGTAATTGGTAAATATAAATGAAATTTACTAAAATATTTACAAGAAGCAAACTCCTTTCTCTAGGTATATAGCCAAAATCAATCTTTAAGAAGTCATCAAGAGCTACAAATTCTGACATGCTCACCTGCTACACTCTGGAGGTTCTGATAGTTGATTTTTCTAGATATGATCTCTTGCATATCTAGATATTTAATATCTTCCCCATTCTGTCTATTATACTCTATCTCTACTTTTTCCACATGGCTTAAAAATACTTGCCTGCTTCTTGCAATCTTTATTATCTTACTATCTATTTATATATCTTCCTGATCAGTCCTATACTTTTGACATATATGTCATATTGTAACAATCTTCTTTTACCAAAATAGAGGATATCCATATGGATGCCTAACCTATCAGTCTTGACTTTGATCATTAGGGGGTCCTTAAATTTATTTTGCCTACATAGATCCCTGACTTCCTGCCTATAATGATCTTTAATGATAATATGCTACCATAATGCTCCCGTGGGCTTTGAGATAAGATTCTTCCTAGGAAATCATGCTTCTCTTTCCACAAAAGACAAAGTTTGTAAGATTGACTTTAATAGCTGGATGAGTAATGGACTAATTAGTTCAAACAAGTTGTTAAATCTAAGTCTTATTTATATACTTTGATTATATGGCATACCTTGATACCATCTGAGAAAATATTTTAAAATGCATCTTTGCTTCTTATTGCTTTCTATATCTTATTGCCAATATATAGTACAGCATCAATTATGGTGGAAAATTGCAATCAAACTAAAGAAGAGAGCAATTTTTCCTTTCCTAAAAATGTTTACAGGAATTAATATTTAAAGGTTAAGATTTCATAATTTAAGAGCTCATTGAAAGCCTGATTATTTTCTAAAAACATGTTATAACTGCTCTTTCAAAACAAATTGAGGTATAGGATATTTCCCATTCTTTATGCTTCTCCCTTTTAAAATAAATATCATTAATCTTCTTGAATTAAGTTAGGAAGTGTTAATGAACTGATTTCAGAATGAAAGTGAAGTCAGAAGCAAAAAAAGATGGGAGAGTCAGATAATAATTGAGCCTCTACCTTCTTTTAAAAGAAATGGATAGTTGACAGGTGCTTTCAATCAATAAGAAATAAATTAGACTGTGGAGAAATGTTTATAGACAATATAATGTTAAAATTTACGGGATGAGTTTTGTGCAGTAATCATATTTCAGACTTGTCTGGGTTTCTTTCATGTAATATAATTTTACAAGTGAATTGAGATATGTTAAATATGTACACATGCATGAGCATGAAGCAATTGTCCTTTGAATAAAAGCACCCACTTGATTGACATTGACTTTGAAAAATTATAGGAATTGTACAGCCAATCTTTGTTCTAACATGTTTACTGAATATCACACAGAAAAGGCCACATCTTTTAGTATTGTCATCATTTTAACCATTTTTTAAAAGAGAGAGAGAGAAATAGAAATTATACCCATTTGAAAGCTTACCCATTTCTCTGAATGGGAATAGAATTTTCCCACACTAAAATGCAAAAATCAAAAAATGATTTGCATTAACAAATATAAACATTTCATAGTTGTAATGTAATGATTTTGAATTTAGCACACTAAAGGAACAATAAGAAAAAGTAGTTATGAAGTAATACTTTCATCTTTAAATCCTGCATGTTTTATTTTGATTTAAAAACATTTAATGTTCTAATTTCTCACAATAATATCTACTATACATTAGTGAGCTGATAAATAATTTAAGGCAAGAATCCTAAGGTTGTAGACTTAGAATTAGAAGAAAACTCAAGAATGAATTAGGAAAAGAACCCAATTGATGATGCCCATCTGTATCATTTAAAATAAATGATCGTCCAGGCATGACTGAATGCCTCTAGTAATGTAGCATGAATTCCAACTTCTCTGAAGCCACTTTCATTTTTAGAGTACTAATTGTTGGGAAACATTTCCTTGTCCTTGTAATTTCCATTAATTGTTCCAATTTTGACCTCAGCTAAATAGAATAATTCTAATCCTTTGTTTATATGATAATTCTCTATAATAAGACCGTGATGTCTTTCCAAAATCTTTTCTTTTTCAGCATAAACATCCGCAAGTTCCTTGTCCAAATCTACTTATGGAATGGTTGTCAGTTCCTTCCCCACCTCTCAAAATTTTGTGTATTTTTTTAATTCTCTAACTTATCAATGTGACTTTGAAAATATTATGTCTAGAAATGGACACATTTCAGTTGTATTCTGATCAGCATAGCTTTAAGTAGGATTTTAATTTCCCTTTTTCAGGCCATCACACTTTTTTGTAGCTGTTTTTTGCAAGGCATTGGAATTAGGTGACTTGCTCAACGTCACATAGCTAGGTCTGAGCTCATCACAACTTGTGTCTGAGGCTGGACTGAATTCAGATCCATCAGAATACAGGGCCAGAGATCTATATACTGTGCCACCTAGCTGCCCAGGACAATATACTTTTATTAATATATAGTCTAAGTCTTTATTAACTATTTTTATTTCCTTTACTGAAATTTGAACTCTTATTACCCTAAAATCTTCATATGATTTCATATGAACTTCTTTCATTTCTGGCCATACCTTACCACAACCATCTTCTGTCTAGAGCAAGTTACTAAAAAGTTAGAAAAATGTACATAAAGGCTAATTTAATCAATCAATAAACCTTTATTAAGTACTTAGTATGTTCCAGGCAGGCATTACATTAAGCTCTAGTGATTTAAAGAAAAAAGAAAAACCTTTTTTCCTTCTATATATTTCTAGATTTTGTAGGGATTTTGGCAATTCTTAAACCTGGGATTTTATTATCTATGAAAATAATGTCAGAATTTGGAAACTTTTTAAAAAATATTGACTTCTAACAATTATGGCCCAACTTATATCATTAGCATGGGTAATTAGCATAGGTATACTATTGCTACTTTTGGATTAGCCTTAGATTCAACTTATTTTATAGACTTGGAAAATTCAATAATTCATTTCAACGCAGGAAACTTTATTGCTCACCTTCTATGCTCTAAAACAATGCTAAGGAATAGTAGTAAGAAAATAATAATTGGAAATAACTATAAAAATAATGTCTTTGGATTTATAAACACACACACACACATACGCACACAGACACATAAACATTACCCATACTTCTTCTGGGGAAGAATGAAGAGACTATAATGCTATGCCCTTGAAGTGATCAACTATGTGGAGTAGATTATAACTTTTTAATTGGAACTTAAATGAAATCTTAGAAGTCATAGTGTAATGCAAGGAAAAGGGATTTCTAGGAATAGGAAATGAGAGATATTCAGAACAGAAATAGATTCTCTTCTTTGTGGAAAGTTTAAGATCGAATAGTACATATTAGGGAATAAGGTTACAAGATGCTAGAAAATATAGTAAGGATCTAGTTTATGAAGGACTTTAAATAGCAAATATAGGATTTTTGTATTTCATATGAGAGGCAACAGGAAGCCATTGGAGTTTATTGAACAGGGATGTGACATGATTAAACTTGCATTTTAGGAAAATCACTTTAGTGGCTGAATGGAAGATGGATTGAAATGGGGAAAGACTTGAGGCAGACTGAAACATCAGTAGGCTATTCAATAATCATGTTGTAATCCATTAAACTGGTAGCAGGGTCAAAGGAGAAAAAATAAGGTAACTTTTCTTATTGTCTTATTATGAAATTTTCAAGTGAGGTCTCCTGAGGTTATAGAAGATACTGACTATTGTGTTGAAATTCTACTGATAACAGGACACTCTTAGGAGATTTAAAAAATGCATGATCTGAACTTGCAATTCAAAAAAATAGTTATGCAAATATTTAGAAAAAAGCCAATAAACATAACAAACAAATCAAAGAAGAAACAAATGGATAAACAATTATAGAGGAATTAATACTTATCAAAGGAATAAATAAAGAAAATTTTGCCTCATCAATCTCCATCCACTGCTCCTAGGACTTCATTGTATGGTAAAGGAGAAATATTTTTTTCTTTCTTCTTCATTGTACTTCATTCCAAGAACAATGTCAAGTCTTGCAGCTATTAGAGAATGCTATAATTTGATAGTACCCCTTCCCACCACATCTTTTAATATACAGTCCATCACCAATCTATATCTTTGTTTGCTGCCTTTTAAATTAATTAATTATTATTATTTTTTTTTAGATTTTTGCAAGGCGATGGGGTTAATTAGCTTGCCCAAGGTCACACAGCTAGGTAATTATTAAGTGTCTGAGGTCAGATTTGAACTGAGGTACTCCTGACTCCAGGGCTGGTGCTCCATTCACTGCTCCACCTAGCCAGCCCGGTTTGTTGCCTTTTGTCCTCCATTTATCTCCAAAATGCCTTACTGTGTTCATATCTTCCCTTCTCCACTAGCATCAGTTCCCTCCTTCCCCACTACCTTTCAAAGGTACTTCAACTAGACTTTTTTATGTACCAAATTTCCCATGTAATTCCAAATGCAAGGTTCCCATCTCCTTTTACAGACCATCTCTCAGCCCATAAGAGAATTCATCAATCCTCTCTTCTCACCCACTCCCCACATATTCCTCTTTCTTCCATTCCCATTTCCCTTTTTGTCATACCCAGCTATATTATGATCCTGTCCCCCTCCAAAACAATCCAAATAACACCTGTAGACAGGATGATGCTGATTCTGCCTGTTAACGACCCAAGCTTTCATCTTCAATGTTACTTCTACCTAATTTCTACCTTTACCCCTGTCTCATTATGTACATATAGAAATATTTTTTTTTACTTCTTCTGCTGTATCTTATGCTTTGATTACATTTATTCATTCTTCTTCCATTTTTTGTTGTTTGGAATATTTGAGAAAAAATTTCTTTAGTTCTATCTTTCCTTCTAAAAAGATTTCAAATACATTTTTTTATTATTTAGTGTCCTGTTTTCATATATATGGTTAAGCTCAAATGCAGAATAGATTTCTTAGGGTACATTCTGAGCTATAACACTATTTAGAATACATTATTTCATTCTCTTCAATGCTTTCTAGTTGATGAAGAATATCTTATTCAAATTTTCCCCTTTTATCTAAAGATCTTTCTAAAGATCTTTTTTTTTTTCCTGAAATGAATTGTTAAATTTAAATACTAGGTCTTGGTGTTTGTAGATTTCTCCCCTCCCCCCCTCCCATTCTAGAGCTGATCTGTGTATTCTTTCAATTGGCATTTCATTTATTATGTTCAATAGTTCTTGGTTGTTCTATTAGTTCTTTCAATCTGACTAATTGTTTTGGTCCTATTATTTTCTTCTTGGATACCTATGATTCCTCTGTTGCCTATTCTATTTTTTGAGATCAGTATCTTTTGCTTCATAATTAGTATCTTTTCTTTTAATGTTATTTTTAAGAAAAATCTCTTTTAGTTTATCCTTCATTTCTGTGTGTTTGTATCCTCAAACTGTATCTTGTTATACCCCAGTTTCTTGTCATGTTTCTTCTTCAGAATTAGTAGAGTTCTTCCAGTACAAACTGTTCCTGTCCTGATGTCCTATCCCATTCTATTCCCTCTATTCATTAGTTCTCCAGATTGGCACCTATAGTTCAGAGCGCTACTGGGTTGCTGCTATGGGGCTGTGGCCCTTGACTATCTATCCCAATTCAGGTAAACTTCTGCAGCCTGTAGTCAGGATGTACACAACACTCGAGAAAAGAGGAGGAGATATGATATGTGAAGAGGATTAACTGTGGGTCTGTGTGGTATCCTTGGTTTTTCTGATGCAGTCTCTCTTGTGGTAGCCTGCTTGAGGGGGCAAGGGTTCTGTGTGAGCTCAAGGTCAGTGAGTCCCAGATTTATTTTTTGTCTCTTTGTTTTTAACATTGTAGTGGATTTTGTATTCTTAGACCATTGAGAGAGGTGAAGTTTCTTTTTCTGGCAAATGACTTATATTTTGTAGATGTTTCAGATGTCATAATGGGGGTAGGGAGAGACCTGATAAAATTACAAATCTTCCATCTGGTTGTTCATGTCCATAACAATTTAAAATTTTATTTATTTTGTGGTCATGAAGAGCATAGGTGAGTGGCCCTGACAAAACAAAATAAAACAAAAAAAACCTATTTACCATCACTAGACCTATTCCTAAAGAAAACAAAAAAAGAAATACATGATTCATATTTGAAAAAGTATTAAAGGCAACTCTTTTAGTTTTGGGAAAGAACTGAAATTTGCCCTGTTGGAATGAGCAAGTCCATTAAGGTTGACCATCACTTCCATGTTGCTTTTAGCGTGTACATTGTTCTAGTTCTGCTCATCTCATTCAGCATAAGTCCATGCAAAGCCTTCCAGGCTTCCCTAAATTCCCATTCCTCCTGGTTTCTAAAAAAACAATAGTGTTCCATCACATACCTATACAAAAGACTATTACCTTTACTTTTAAAAAAAAGTTATTTTATTATGTACTTTTGCTATATCTCATATTTCCTGGTTCTCACTTAAGGATATGATTTCTCCCTCATCATATTCAACTTAGATCAATGCATACCATAGAAACAATGAAAATACTAATAGACTGTTTTCTGTTTGGGGGATGAGGGGAGAGAAGCAAGATTAGGGGGAAAATTGTGAAATTCAAAATAATTAGAACCTTTCTCAAAATAAAATAAGAATTGAAATTTGGAGGAGGGGAAGAAAAGAAATTTGGGGGAGGGAAGGGGGCAGGAGGGTGACCATCAGTTGAACATTGGCTGAACAAGTTTTAATATTTGATTGTAAACCAAGGACTTTAATTTCTACTGGGAGTGAAGTCATGAGGATAACTATGAACATGCAATGATAAGTGATGTTTATCCTTTGTTCTTGAAAACAGCCATGAAATCAGGGAGGTGATACCATGACAAGTACATGCAGTAGATTTGAGTGAGGAGGTGCATATTCATGGCAGCTGGTTGGGACAATAAATGGAGTCAGAAAGACTCCTCTTCCTGAGTTCAAATCTGACCTCAAACACTTAAGAGTTGTGTGACCATGGGCAAATCACTTTAGGCTATTAGCCTCAGTCTCATAACATGGAGAATGATCTAGAGAAGGAAATGGCAAGTATTTTTCCCATGAAAGTCTCTAATAAAATTGCAAAGAGTCAAACTTAACTGAAAAATACCTGAACACATCAAAAATTAAAGAGAATGTACAAGCGATGAAAAGGGGGCATGAAAACTGGGATAAGTTTCTTATAGAAGGCAAATTGTGATTTAGATCTTGAAGGAAATAAAGAAACCCAATTGTTTGACTACAATAAATTTAAGTTTTTGCATTAATAAAATCAATTCTGCAAAATTAGAAGGAAACCAGAAAGTTTTTACAATTAGGAGTTCTGATAAAGGTCTCATTTCTAAAATATGTAGAGAACTGCCTCAGATTTATATAGTTATGTCATTCCCCAATTGATTTATCAAAGAATAGGAATAGACAGTTTTCAAGTGAAGAAATTACATATATATATGTATATATAGACACATATATATACATATATATATATAATCATATGAAAGAAGACTCCAAATTATTATTGATTAGAGAAATACAAATTAAAACAACTATGATATATCACCTCACACCTATCAGTTTGACTAAGATGAGAAAAAGGAGTTATGAACTGATCCAACCATTCTGGAGAGCAATATGGAACTATGCTCAAAGAAAAACAACAACAAAAAAAATGTTTACACCCCATGACCCAGCAATTCCAATTCTAGGCCTATATCCAGAGGAAATCATAAAAAATGGGAAAAGTCTTTTTTTTTGTTCTTCAATTACATTTTATTTTTTGATAATGCCATAGCAAGTCATGGCATCATTCCATTTCATTTTTTAATTTAAATTTACTTTTTATTAAAGATATTATTTGACTTTTACATTTCCCCCCAATCTTGCTTCCCTCCCCACTCCCCCACAGAATGCACTCTGTTTACTTTATTTCCATGTTGTACCTTGATCCAAATTGGGTGTGATGAAAGAGAAATCATATCCTTAAAGAGAAGTCTAAGAGGTAACAAGATCAAACAATAAGATATTTGTTTTTTTTTTTCTAAATGAAAGGGAGTAGTCCTTGTACTTTGTTCAAACTCCACAGCTCCTTATCTGGATACAGATGTCACTCTCCTTTGCAGACAGCCCAAAATTGTTCCCGATTGTTGCACTGATGGAATGAGCAAGTCCTTCAAGCTTGAACATCACTCCCATGTTGCTGTTAGGGTGTACAGTGTTTTTCTGGTTCTGCTCATCTCAGTCAGCATCAGTTCATGCAAATCCCTCCAGGTTTTCCTGAAATCCCATCCCTCTTGGTTTCTAATAGAACAATAGTGTTCCATGACATACATATACCACAGTTTGCTAAGCTATTCCCCAACTGAAGGACATTTACTGGATTTCCAATTCTTTGCCACCACAAACATGGCTGCTATAAATATTTTTGTACAAGTAATGTTTTTACCCTTTTCCTCATCTCTTCAGGGTATAGACCCAGTAGTGGTATTGCTGGGTCAAAGGGTATGTATATTTTTGTTGCCCTTTGGGCATAGTTCCAAATAGCTCTCCAGAAAGGATGGATGAGTTCACAGCTCCACCAACAGTGTAACAGTGTCCCAGATTTCCCACATCCCTTCCAACAATGATCATTATCCTTCCTGGTCATACTGCACAATCTGAGAAAAGTGAGGTGGTATCTCAGGGAAGCTTTAATTTGCATTTCTCTAATAATTAATGATTTAGAGCATTTTTTCATATGGCTATAGATTATTTTGATCTCCTCATCTGTAAATTGCCTTTGCATATCCTTTGACCATTTGTCAATCGGGGAATGGCTTTTTGTTTTAAAAATATGACTCAGTTCTCTGTATATTTTAGAAATGAGTCTTTTGTCAGAATCATTAGTTGTAAAGATCGTTTCCCAATTTACTACATTTCTTTTGATCTTGGTTACATTGGTTTTATCTGTGCAAAAGCTTTTTAATTTAATGTAATCGAAATCATCTAATTGATTTTTGATGATGTTTTCCAAATCTTCCTTAGTCATAAACTGTTCTCCTTTCCATAGATCTGACAGGTAGACTAGTCCTTGATCTTCTAATTTGCTAATAGTATTGTTTTTTTATGTCTATGTTCTGTAACCATTTGGATCTTATCTTGGTAAAGGGGGTGAGGTGTTGGTCTAATCTAAGTTTCTTCCATACTAACTTCTAATTTTCCCAGCAATTTTTATCAAAGAGGGAGTTTTTATCCCAATGGCCAGACTCTTTGTGTTTATCAAACATCAGACTACTATAATCATCTCCTGCTTTTACATCTAGTCTATTCCACTGGTCTCTATTTCTTAGCCAATACCAAACAATTTTGATGACTGATGCTTTATAATATAATTTTAGATCTGGTAGGGATAAACCACCTTCTTTTGCACTTTTTTCATTAAGCTCCTGGCAATTCTTGACTTTTTATTACTCCATATGAATTTACTTACAATTTTTTTCTAACTCATTAAAGTAATTTTTTGTAATTTTGATTGGTAGGGCACTAAACAGATAGTTTAGTTTGGATAGAATTGTCATTTTTATTATATTAGCTCTACCTATCCATGAGCAGTTGATATTTGCCCAGTTATTTAAATCTAATTTAATTTGTGTGAGAAATGTTTTATAATTGTTTTCAAAGAGATTCTGAGTCTGTCTTGGCAAATAGACTCCCAAATATTTTATATTGTCTGAGGTTACTTTGAATGGGATTTCTCTTTCTAGCTCTTCCTGCTGCTTCTTGCTAGACATATATGGAAAAGTTGAGGATTTATGAGGGTTTATTTTATAACTTGCAACTTTGCTAAAATTGCTAATTGTTTCCAGTAGTTTTTTAGATGATTTCTTGGTATTCTCTATGTAGACCATCATGTCATCTGCAAAGAGTGAGAGTTTTGTCTCTTCCTTCCCAATTCTAATTCCTTTAATTTCTTTTTCTTCTCTAATTGCTGATGCTAACATTTCTAATATAATATTGAATAGTAGTGGTGATAATGGGCATGTTCCAAAATATTCATAGTAGTTCTTTTTGTAGTGGAAAAGAAATGGAAATTGAGGTGATGCCTATCAATTTAGAGAATGGTTAAAAAATGTTTTGGTACATGAATATTAGGGAATACTGTTCTTCTATAAGAAATCATAAATGGTCAGACTCTACAGAAGCATGGAATGAATTGCATGATCTGATGCTGAGCAAAAGGAGCAGAACCAAGAGAATAACATTGTGAGATGATTAACTTTATTAGATCAGCTTTGGACAATGCTATCCCCATCTAGAGGAAGTAAAACAAAACAAAATTTTAAAAATCCTTCAAAATCTGATGGACAGGGGTAGCTAGGTGGCACAATGGAAAGAGTTATGGCCTTGGAGTCAGGAGGACCTGAGTTCAAATCCAGCATCAGACCTTAATAATTACCTAGCTATGTGATCCTGGGTACATGACTTAACCTCATTGTCTACAAAAAACAAAACAAAACAAAGAAAAACAGATGAACATTACATTCATGTTTTATTTTTTTTAATTATTTAATTTTTTTTGATAATGAGCATTTTTTATATCTTTGTTCCACAAATAAACTGGCAAAATAGTTCCATACTGTGGGCTAATCAAGCAGACCAAATCCCATATCTTCTGATACTTCCTTGACTTTCACCTTGGCTGGAGTGGCAGCAGCAGCTGCAGCAGCAGCTGCAGCTGCAGCTGCAGGGGTAGCCACTGCAAAGGCTGAAGGGTCGACCTGGAAGGCCTTCACCATTTCAGCACATGGGAAACTGTACTGAGTCTCCACAGCTACAGCCAAGACCCGCTTGTAACCACTGATGATAGAGTGGGGTACTGATGTAACAGTTGGGTAGCCAACATGCTCTAAGAAGCGAAGGTGCAAAGGTCCCTCTGTGATTTCCAGCACTTCAGTGTTGTAAATGCTGCCATTGTCAAACACCTGCTGAATAATCAGCCCAAAGGAGAATGGGGAGATGTTCAGCATGTTCAACAAGGTGGCCTCACTGGTGCCTAATTTATTTCTAGTCATAATCAGCGACACATCACTCAAAATTTCGATGGTGCCCCTGGAAATCTTGGTGGTGATACCCAAAGCCTGGAAGAAGGAATTCTTCTCAGGAACTAGGCCAGTGTTCTGGGCTGGCACCACAACACCACATGGGGCATTGGCGCTAGCATGGGGAGCAGCTAGCACCTTATTGGCCAGAAACATATCCCTAATCTAAGTCAGATCTTCCTTGGGGAACCCAAAAGCCCACATTCCGTGGATATGAAGCAGCAGTTTCTCCAGGGCAGGATTATTCTCCAGATGCACATGAATGGCTTTGCGCATCATAGTATGTTTTCCCATCAGCACTACGGCCTTGCCACGGAGGGACAGCTTGATCTGCTGCATCTCCTTGGAGCCCACATTGTCTGCTCCCACAATGAAGAATTTTAGATAATCATCCAGAAGTTAGATGATCTTGAAGAAATAGTTGGATTTCCAGGTAGCCCTGTCTTCCCTGGGCATCTTGAAGGTGCTCCAGGGATTGCCACTTGGGGTTTAAAGATGATGTCATTCACAGGAGGATGCCTGGAGAGAGTACATTCACTTTTTAAAAAACATCTCATATATTCCTTTCCCTTAATCCTAATTCCTATACCAAGAATGACTAATCTGTAAACATATTTAACTCAAATTTGTATGTACAATATTAACCTGACCAAGCTGAGGGGAAGAGGGTAGAAAGGGAGGGCCGAAGGAAAATTTTTAACTTAAAAATATACATATGCCTTTGGGTGAATGTTGAAAAACTTTCATAGCATGTATTTGGAAAAACAAAATATCAATAAAGATAATTTAAAAAAATAATGAAGTTCTCCCTCCAGTGAAATGTATTTGGAAACAATGAAGCACACAATTAATGCTGGTTTCTGATAATTACTGTGGAATTATATGCAACCTTCCATTAACACTAATGTGACATTCTTTGCAATGAAATAAAGGAATTCACACACAAGGTAATCTCCAAGCTGGAAGAATGGAGAAATACTTAGTCATACCAATGAGATCTCCCTAGAGAGTCCCAGGAGTTTGGGCTCTAATGAAATATAAATACTCCATTAGGAAAATCACTGACTAAAAATTCTCATATGTATGCTTCACTGTTAAGGTGGTGGTATCTTACTAAAGTTATTTTTAATAAGCTCTTAGTACTCTCTTAATAAGGAATGAACCACTTCTTAGAAAACAATTCTTTACTTGTCTCTTTAAAAGAGACCAGTTACCCTTGTCTTTATATCATTTCAGTATCGTTATTCATATTGGATCAAAGGGAAATACATGTTTCATGTGTTATAAGATTTGGTCCATCTGTCTCTCTCTCCCTCTTTCTACCTGTCTCTCTCAGTATTTTTCTTTCAGTTTCTCTGTCTCCCTCTCTGACTGTACATCCATCTTTCTTTTGTAATTACAAAAAATAAATTCTTAGTCTGATACAGTCTGTGTACATAACCTGTGACAAGAATAATTTAGAAAAAAATCCTCCTTTAAGAGCCCTTGCAATGATCAAATTATTCATGGGAATCAAGGAATAGTTCAGAACTCCATTTCAGTCCATGAACATTCTGAGCAAATAATTCTAGGCTATTCAGATACTGAATGCTTCTAAATTAGTTTCCCTTTCTGACACTGACCCTTTTAAGGCCCTTTCTTACTGGATCATAGCTGGTGAGAATTCTTAATTGGTTTTCATAAATGAACTGGCAGGATTTGAGAGCAGGAGTATCAAGGCGAGTGGTGAAGAAAGGAAAGCTCATGTTGGAACAGCTTAACAAAATCATGATCTCTGTATGCATAGTGATATACTGCATGGAAAATTCTTGGAAGCTTTTCCTCCCAGCAATAGTGTTTAAAAATGGCATTCTTTGAAGGAAATTCCAAATCTGTCTCTAAGTGCAGATATCCAGTTTGAATGTGTACTTCCTTTTGTTTCCATTAGAGAAGAGGCTACAGGATTCCCTCTCCCCCTTTACTTGTTGCCAGCTCTTTTGAGATTTGTCATGATAAACATGTACATACATTTTGTGCACCAGATGATATCAAAAAGTATAGATTTATTTCCTACCATATCTATATCCATTGAGAAGAAAACAAGAAGGGAGATTGAAGGTTGACATTTACTTTGCTATACTGCATGTATTTGATATTTATAGTACACAATAGGAAAGCTATACAATAATTGATTCCAATTTGCCAATGAATAATATCTATTATTTCATTATCTTACCCAAAGAAAATGAGGCACAAAATGAAATATACTACAAGACAAGAAACAATTGCAATAAAATAAATTACTAATTGCAAGCCATTGCTTTGCTTATCTCTAATTCCTGCAATTTATAAAGGCTTGAATAATGATTGTCACTCAAATTTGAATTTTCTAAAAAGCTTGCTTTTCCATACGTCTCTTGTGTAATATTAATGAAAAATAATACTGCACTACTTTTTTAGGTGTGCAAATATTACACATTGATTCTGAAAAAAAATTTTAATGAAACAGATTTTACATTAATTTATCACAGTCGCAACAAGACAATTAAAGTGACCCAGCATAAATGCATTTGATTTTTAAAACTATATTCAGAATATAGAAGTAGAATATAGCAATATGCAGAGAGCTGACTTTGAAGTCAGGTTTAGATCCAGTTTCTGACTTTTAGTTCCAGTGTGAACTTGCTTAAAGGAGTTACATTTTTACTAGTTCAGTTTTCCTAGGGAGGAAAGCTTACCATAACCATGAAATCACAGATCTGGAAACACATCTTCAAGAATATATGCATACATACACAAAGATAAAGAAGATTCAATAACACATCTAACAGTTTCGGATATTTACTTTGGTGGCTGTGTGTAAAATGAATTAAAGTGAGTAGTTTAAGGCAGGAAAAATTATTAGGAAGCCTTCACCTTAGTCCAGGTGAGAAGTTTTGGGTTCCTGTGCAAGCCTGCCTGGTTGTTACATAAATGGAGAACAATGTATCCTCTAAAAGAGAAATGATAAGATTTGGAAACTGATTGAATATGTGCAGTGACAATAAGGAGTGAGACAAACCATCCAAATTCTCTAGGTTTCAGTTTGCTTGTTTATCAAAATTTAAGAGTTGAGCTAGATGATTTCTAAGGTGTGTTACAGCTAGAAACATATGACCCTTATACATTTTTTCATACAAATTAATGTACATACAAGAAAAAAAAAGCTTTCATGTCTTCTAATTTTTAGAGTAGAATAATCCTGTAAATAAGCAACAGCATGGAGGTAGAGAAACCAAAAATATGTATTTATTTCCCTTTTACTCCTTCATATTTTCAATACACTCGGCTCCTGTGGTTGTGGGGGCTAAAATCCAAAATTGACTCTGCCTGTGCTTTGTTATCAGTACCTTGAATTACGAAAATATTGTCTTCATCTTATTTTTCAAATGTGCCTTTGGACTCAAAAGGCAGCAGGAATGAATTTATAATAGATGGCAAATACTTTCTTTACACTTAGGGAATGGTCAGAATCTATGTTTCTTTGTTGACTCAATGCTATGCACTGACTTCACTCTGACCTTGACAAAATCTTTCCCTGATCATTGCACAAATAATAAGAAAAGAGATGAGTAGGGGCATGAAAAAATCCTTTTAAAATCCTATTGTTTGACATAAGGACTTTAAAAAAGAATTCATATGGTGAAAATTGAGATTCTAGCATCTTAGTTATATTATATAAAATCCAAAGTATATTTTATATGTTTCCCAAGGGTAGGACTCAGCTGGAGGTACACAAACATGGGCTAAATGAAATGCAAGAACTGGGAAGGTCAGAAGAAAAGAGTGCCTTTATGAAAAATGGTTTCTTTTGAGATCGGTGATGGGGGAACTTCTCCCCTGAATCCAATCTGATCCTACTAGGAAAGGGGATCTCAATTTTCCAATGCCTGGTGAGAAAAATTGTTTCCAGGAGGCAAACAGACAGATGCTCCAAGAAGCACTACCCTTTTCAAATATATGTTTGGGACTAGAAACCAATGAAAGGGCTTGTTTAGAAACATTTGTGAATAAGGAATTTTATTTCAAATTCACTGTGGACTTTGGCTAATCTCAAATCAGTTATCATTTTTTTATAGATCACAAAATCCTAGATTACATCCTGAAATGCATTTCAAAGATCTCCTAATCCACCCCTTAATATAACAAATGAGGGAATTGATGTAAAGGGAAGTTAAGTGACTTTCTCTAGGTTCCCTAGCCAGTTAGTATTTGAGACAACTTTTGAATTTAGATCTCTCTCAGTCTAGAATCCTATTTACCATCATGCTGCCTCCCAAGTCATAGATAATGCAACCTCTAAAATATCAATAGCTAATGATCCACATGGTCAAAAGAAAGAGAAGTTCTGCAAATCTCACCAAAAACTCCATAGTTTCTCTGAAATAGCCTCCTATTCAATGAAGAGATATATTAAAAAAGCAATATACATACATATATATATATATATATATGTATATCATGAAGTTTTCCTCAATCTGTGTCTGAAAGTAGCTTTGATTGACCACAGCAACCCTACTTAACAATTTAAAAAAGAAATCACATATCCTCATTTTCTTTTGGCTATCCACACATCCTTATATAATCTTTTACTTCATCCACTGTCTTCTTTCATCTTTTTTCTTTCCATAATTTAATAAAGACTGGTCAGCATAAAGATTTTTAAGATTTTAATTCATCAGTCACTCAGTACCCATATGTCTTTCATGATGTGGGTGAAAATAATTTTTGAGTCTCTATGAATTTACCCTTTCTCGAACCTCCATAACTTAAAGAGTAGGCAATTTAAAAATGCATATTGAATTGAATGAATCACTTTTTTTAATGCTTTTGGAAATGAAATGAGAAAAATAGAAAGTAGGAAGAAGAAAGTAAAAAAAAAACTTGATACAAATTATTTTGAGTTTGCATTTTCCTTTCTGTTTTTAAACTAATTTGTTAGGTTTAATGTAAATGTATTTTTAAAAATACTGTACATAATAGAAATCCATAGTTCAAATATAAAAAATTCCAATTATTTGTACATTGAAATGATTGTATATTTTGACATTTTTTCCTTTTTAAATGTATTAAATTATATAGAATTATCTAAATATTTCTTTTAAATGTTCTTTTTTTTAAATCTTAAGTTTCATATTCTTTCTCTTCCTTCCATTTCTCTCCCACCCTCTAAGAAGACAAAATACATGACATAGATTATATATGTGAAAACATGTAAAACACATTTCTATATTAGCTATATTGGAGAAGATGAGAAAAGTGGAAATAAAGAAAAAGAGAAAGAAAATAAAAGAAACAATGGAAAGAAAATGAGAAAATTGTACTGTATCAAGTAACAGGACATTTATTTTTTTTTTAATTTTGGTGCTACTATTTCCAGAGATAGCTCTGGGTGTCAGCAAGTTTAAGGTGTTTCTGAGGTAATGTTATCCTGGGAGAGGTGTGGTCATTGTTCTCCTAGTCTGTACTCTGAACCTAGGAGGGGTTCTTGCCCCTCAAATACTAAAACCCTTTTCCTCCCGAGAACTGAGCCAGAATTCTTATGGGCAAAAGAGTTTCTAATCAGTCCCAGATACACCCAGTGCTAGCAAAGAATCCCCTATAATAAGATTCTGATTCATCATTCAATCCTTTTAATCTGCATTGACTGAATGTTCTCAAAACTGCTGCTGTGATGGCTATCCCAAAGTCACCTACCTCTCCAGACTTTACTCTCCCCAGTGGTACTGATCTCCCCTACTGAGTTACTAAACTGTTTTAGGCTAGAAAAATGTCTTCTTCTCAACTCCAAAATTTGATATGAGATATTATTTTAAAGTTGCCTGAAGGGGAATACTGAGAGATTTCAGCTTGACCCTGATCTATCTTTGCCATTTTTATTTTCAAATACTTTCATAGAAGCTTTACAGTAGCTTTACAAGGTAAGTATTATAAGTCTTAAAATTCCAATTTCACAGATTAGGAAATTGCAATTTACTGAGATTAGCTGATTTATTTGTACAAGGTAAACAGTTAAGAATTGCAATGGGTCAATCTTGCCCCCATAGAGAATCAAAATAAACACTTGGACGATGGTAAAGTCAAAACTTCTCTGTGCAAAGCCTCTGAGAAGAATAAGAATTGGTCTCAGGTTATAGAAGAGCTCAAAAAAGATTTTGAAAAATCAAGTAAGGGAGGTAGAGGGAAAATTAGGAATTGAAATGAGAGTGATGTGGGAAGATCACATAAACCAAATCAGCCATTTGGTGAAGCAGATTTAAAAATACTGAAAAAAATAACATGTTAAAAACCAGTTTAGATGAAATGGATAAAAGCAGTCCAAAAGGTCAATGAGGAGAAGAATGCTTTAACAAAGCAGAATTGGACAGAAGGAAAAGATTAAAAAAACTCTGAAGAAAATAATTCCTTCAAATGTATAATGGAACTAAGGGAAGCTAATGATGATTTTGTGAGAAATCAAAACAAAAAGAATGAAAAACTAGAATAAAATGTGAAATATATCATTTGGAAAAAAACTGACCTGAAAACAGACCCAGTAGAAATAATTTACTAATTATTGGGCTCCTTGAAAGTCATGCTCAGGAGAAGAACCTAGACATAATTTTTCAAGAAATAATCCAGCAAAATTTCCCTGATACCGTAGAAGCAGAGGGTAAAATAGAAATTGAAGGAATCCAGTGACCACTTTCTGAAAGTGATCTCAAAATAAATACTTCCAGGAATATTATAAATAAATTCCAGAACTCCCATATCAAGGAAATATATAACAAGTAGCCAGAAAGAAACAATTCAAATATTATGAAGCTACAGTCAGTATTACACAGGATTTAGCAGCATCTATATTAAGGACTCATAGAAAATGAAATATAATATTCTAGAAGGAAAAAGAGCTTTGATTACAACTGAGAAACAATTACCCAGCAAAACAGAACAGACTTTTTTCAAGGGAAAAGGATGTGAATTCAATGAAATAGAGGACTTCCAAACTTTCCTTTTGAAACAACCAGAGCTGATCAAAAAAATTGATCAAGTATAGGACTCATGTGAAGTGTAGAGAGGGTGTATGGGAAGGGCAAATTATGAGGGATTTAATGATGTTGAACTGCTTGTATTTTTTCATGGGAAGATGACATTGACAACTCATATAAACTTTCTCCTTTATTATAAAAATTAGAAGGAGAACATATGGACAAAGCACAGAAGGAAGCTGAATACAGAGGAATAACATATTATAAGGATGGAGTTAATGGCCATGGGAGGAATATATTGGGACTAAAGGGAAAGTGGAGGTAGAATGGGCTAAGATAGTTCATGTAAAAGAGGCAAGAAAAAGCTTTTGCAATGGAGCAGATGGGGTAAGGTGAGATGGAATGAATGAACCTTTATTCTCATCAGAAATGGTTCAGAGGGAATAACATACTCACTGAATATTAAATGGAAATCTATCCTACCCTAGAGGGAAAAAAGAGAAGAAAGGAATGGGAGAAAGGGGACAGGGGGAGGGGAGTGGGATTGAGGTGACAGAAGAAAGGGAAGATCATAGGAGAGGGTAAGTTATACTACCTGTGGAGGAACAGGTTGAAAGGAGAGAGGGAATAAAAAAAATGGGGTCGGGAAGAATAGGATGGAGGGAATCATAGCAAGTAGCAGAAACTGTTGGAAAAAATATTGAAACAAATTCTCTGATGGAATTATGATAAAGAATGTGATCCATTACAAAGACAGAGTGGAAAATATCTGAAAGCAGAATAAAGCATATGGCTTTTTCCCCTCTCACTTTATTTTTCTTGAAATTTCTCTATCTTTGTGGGGAGAGGGGGATTATATTTACTTTTACAACAAGAATATGGGAGTAATGTGAAAAAAATTTTAAAAATAATGAGCAGGGCGCTCTCAGAAAAACTTGGCAGGATTTATATAAACTGATGCAAAATGAAATGAGTGGAACCAGAAGAACACTTTGTTTTCAGTAACAGTGATGATCAACTATTATGTTCATCTGTGATGATAATCTGTGAAATGCTTAGCAATTCACAACTTGACAAAGATCCAAAATAATTTTGAAGGACTTATGGTGAAAAATGCCATCACCTTCAGAAAAAGAACTGATAGAGTCTGCACACCAAAGTATACTTTTTTAAACTTTATTTTTCTTGGTATGTTTTCTAATGAGTAATACAAATAGGTTTTACATGATTATATATGTATTATCTATAGTAAATTGCCTGCTTTCTCAAGGAAGGTGTAGGGTAGAAAGGAAAGGAGAGAGTTTGGAGTTCAAAATTAAATGTTATTGAAAATTGTTTTTCACATGTAGGAAAACATATTAAATTAAAAAGATGCTATTAAAAAAAGAGACCACAGCAGATTGCAATATTTTCTAACACTCTTTGAATGTCAATTTACCCAGCTTTATCATTTTTCTCTTAAAATATAAGTTAGATATTTAAAAAATGAAAAATGTTATTTAAAGAATGATATTGAGGCGGCTAGGTGGTGCAGTAGATAGAATACTGACCTTGGAGTCAGGAGGACCTGAGTTCAAATCCAACCTCAGACACTTAATAATTATCTAGCTGCATGACTTTGGGCAAGTCACTTAATCCCACTACCTTACAATACCCCCTCTCTCCCAATATAATGGGATGATTTATTTACACATTGGAGAATTTTTCTGTTTTTCTCTTTCTGTTTTCTGCATTTCAATGAAAAAAATAAACTACTCATAACAAAATGATACTAAAATTTTGTTTGATTTAGGGGTGCAGAGCCAAGATGGCAGAGAGAAGCCAGGAAACTTTCTGAGTTCTCCCATTTCCCTCAGAAACAATATTAAATAAAGACTGTAAAAGAATCCTTTAAAGATAGAATCTAGAAGGAGCTGGAGTGAAAGAGAACTTGGAAGAATTTCAGGAAATGTTTGTCTTATTTGGATAAATGGGCAGCAGAGTCTAGTGAAAGAAGCACCCCAATAGCCAGAAGGAGGTTCTTAGTCACAGCACAGATGAGTAACTGATACTCTGGTCCTGGCTCAACAGTTCAGTGACACAGTCCCAGAGAAGACTCCAGTTCCAGAGAAGAAGACAAATTACAAGCACTAGAACCTCTAGCACAATTACTGAGCAGGGGGCAAGCT